>NW_027590697.1:0-127500 GCF_964213995.1 Mustelus asterias
CAGGTGGGTGCACTGCCCGCTTGATGGCCCAGCCAGGTGGGCGCGCTGCCCGCTTCATGGCCCAGCCAGGTGGGCACGCTGCCTGCTTGATGGCCCAGCCAGGTGGGCGCGCTGCCTGCTTGATGGCCCAGCCAGGTGGGCACGCTGCCTGCTTGATGGCCCAGCCAGGTGGGCACGCTGCCTGCTTAATGGCCCAGCCAGGTGGGCGCGCTGCCTGCTTCATGGCCCAGCCAGGTGGGCACGCTGCCTGCTTCATGGCCCAGCCAGGTGGGCACGCTGCCTGCTTGATGGCCCAGCCAGGTGGGCACGCTGCCTGCTTGATGGCCCAGCCAGGTGGGCACGCTGCCTGCTTCATGGCCCAGCCAGGTGGGCACGCTGCCTGCTTGATGGCCCAGCCAGGTGGGCACGCTGCCTGCTTGATGGCCCAGCCAGGTGGGCACGCTGCCTGCTTGATGGCCCAGCCAGGTGGGCACGCTGCCTGCTTAATGGCCCAGCCAGGTGGGCACGCTGCCTGCTTGATGGCCCAGCCAGGTGGGCACGCTGCCTGCTTGATGGCCCAGCCAGGTGGGCACGCTGCCTGCTTGATGGCCCAGCCAGGTGGGCACGCTGCCTGCTTGATGGCCCAGCCAGGTGGGCACGCTGCCTGCTTGATGGCCCAGCCAGGTGGGCACGCTGCCTGCTTGATGGCCCAGCCAGGTGGGCACGCTGCCTGCTTGATGGCCCAGCCAGGTGGGCGCGCTGCCTGCTTGATGGCCCAGCCAGGTGGGCACGCTGCCTGCTTGATGGCCCAGCCAGGTGGGCACGCTGCCTGCTTGATGGCCCAGCCAGGTGGGCGCGCTGCCTGCTTGATGGCCCAGCCAGGTGGGCGCGCTGCCTGCTTGATGGCCCAGCCAGGTGGGCACGCTGCCTGCTTGATGGCCCAGCCAGGTGGGCGCGCTGCCTGCTTGATGGCCCAGCCAGGTGGGCACGCTGCCTGCTTGATGGCCCAGCCAGGTGGGCACGCTGCCCGCTTCATGGCCCAGCCAGGTGGGCGCGCTGCCTGCTTGATGGCCCAGCCAGGTGGGCACGCTGCCTGCTTGATGGCCCAGCCAGGTGGGCACGCTGCCTGCTTGATGGCCCAGCCAGGTGGGCACGCTGCCTGCTTGATGGCCCAGCCAGGTGGGCGCGCTGCCTGCTTGATGGCCCAGCCAGGTGGGCACGCTGCCTGCTTGATGGCCCAGCCAGGTGGGCACGCTGCCCGCTTCATGGCCCAGCCAGGTGGGCGCGCTGCCTGCTTGATGGCCCAGCCAGGTGGGCACGCTGCCTGCTTGATGGCCCAGCCAGGTGGGCACGCTGCCTGCTTGATGGCCCAGCCAGGTGGGCACGCTGCCCGCTTCATGGCCCAGCCAGGTGGGCGCGCTGCCTGCTTGATGGCCCAGCCATGTGGGCACGCTGCCTGCTTGATGGCCCAGCCAGGTGGGTACACTGCCCGCTTCATGGCCCAGCCAGGTGGGCGCGCTGCCTGCTTGATGGCCCAGCCAGGTGGGTGCACTGCCCGCTTGATGGCCCAGCCAGGTGGGCGCGCTGCCCGCTTCATGGCCCAGCCAGGTGGGCGCGCTGCCTGCTTGATGGCCCAGCCAGGTGGGCACGCTGCCTGCTTGATGGCCCAGCCAGGTGGGCACGCTGCCTGCTTGATGGCCCAGCCAGGTGGGCACGCTGCCTGCTTGATGGCCCAGCCAGGTGGGCACGCTGCCTGCTTGATGGCCCAGCCAGGTGGGCACGCTGCCTGCTTGATGGCCCAGCCAGGTGGGCGCGCTGCCCGCTTGATGGCCCAGCCAGGTGGGCGCCCTGCCTGCTTGATGGCCCAGCCAGGTGGGCGCACTGCCCGCTTCATGGCCCAGCCAGGTGGGCGCGCTGCCTGCTTGATGGCCCAGCCAGGTGGGCACGCTGCCTGCTTGATGGCCCAGCCAGGTGGGCACGCTGCCTGCTTGATGGCCCAGCCAGGTGGGCACGCTGCCTGCTTGATGGCCCAGCCAGGTGGGCGCGCTGCCTGCTTGATGGCCCAGCCAGGTGGGCACGCTGTCTGCTTGATGGCCCAGCCAGGTGGGCGCGCTGCCTGCTTGATGGCCCAGCCAGTTGGGCACGCTGCCCGCTTCATGGCCCAGCCAGGTGGGCTCACTGCCTGCTTGATGGCCCAGCCAGGTGGGCGTGCTGCCTGCTTGATGGCCCAGCCAGGTGGGCACGCTGCCTGCTTGATGGCCCAGCCAGGTGGGCACGCTGCCTGCTTGATGGCCCAGCCAGGTGGGCGCACTGCCTGCTTGATGGCCCAGCCAGGTGGGCACGCTGCCTGCTTGATGGCCCAGCCAGGTGGGCACGCTGCCTGCTTGATGGCCCAGCCAGGTGGGCGTGCTGCCCGCTTCATGGCCCAGCCAGGTGGGCGCACTGCCTGCTTGATGGCCCAGCCAGGTGGGCGTGCTGCCCGCTTGATGGCCCAGCCAGGTGGGCACGCTGCCTGCTTGATGGCCCAGGCAGGTGGGTGCGCTGCCCGCTTGATGGCCCAGCCATATGGGCACGCTTCTTGCTTGATTCCCCAGCCATGTGGGCACGCTTCTTGCTTGATGGCCCAGCCAGGTGGGCACGCTGCCTGCTTGATGGCCCAGCCAGGTGGGCACGCTGCCTGCTTGAACCTCCGAACCCGTCTCTGCCCTTTTGAAGTCACCATCCTCCTCGACCATCCTTCGCAGACCCCCCCGCTAACCACCCTGGCAGACCTCCCCCCACCCCCGGATCAGACCCCCCTGGGAGGCAGGCCCCCCTCTGCCGAGCACACCCCCAACCTACCTCGATCGCTGCTCTCACTCCACCATCCTTCCATGAGCAAGATAAGCTGTATGATCCTCAGCTCGATCCGCGTTGGTCAGCACAGAGATGATCCTTCTGCCTTGTGGGTCCATCTGGCTCTCCAAGTCAGTTACAATACTGCGTTCAGCATCTACTGAACCATCTTGGATACAAAGGATAATGAATGGTACTGGTCGACGTTCCTGGTGCTATCAGTACTGTAACACCATGAATGGCTGCCGACACCAAGGATATAATTTTTACCAGAAGCAATGCTTACAGGCTGAACCCTGATGCCATTATCCTTTGTATCCAAGATGGTTCAGTCGGTGCTGAATGCAGTATTGTAACTGACTTGGTGAGCCAGATGGACCCGTCACACCCCCTCTCCTCCTCCCCACCGCCCCCCCCCCCCGCAACAGAGGGTGATCTGGGTCCCGCCCCCCTCCTCCTCCCCAACCCCCACCCCCCCCTCCCCCCAGAGGGTGATCTGGGTCCCGCCCCCTCTCCTCCTCCCACCGCCCCCCCAGAGGGTGATCTGTATACAAATGATTTGGAGGAAAATGTAACTGGTTTCTTTAGCAAGTTTGCGGATGACATAAAGGTTGGTGGATTTGCGGATAGCGATGAGGACCATCAGAGGATACAGCAGGATATCGATTGATTGGAGACTTGGGCGGAGAGATGGCAGATGGAGTTTAATCCGGACAAATGTGAGGTAATGCATTTTGGAAGGTCTAATGCAGATAGGAAATATACAGTAAATGGCAGAACCCTTAAGAGTATTGATAGGCAGAGGGATCTGAGTGTACAGGTACACAAGTCACTGACAGTGGCAATGCAGGTGGAGAAGGTAGTCAAGAAGGCATACGGCATGCTTGCCTTCATCGGCCGGGGCATTGAGTTTAAAAATTGGCAAGTCATGTTGCAGCTTTATAGAACCTTAGTCAGGTCGCACTTGGAATATAGTGTTCAATTCTGGTCGCCACACTACCAGAAGGATGCGGAGGCTTTGGAGAGGGTACAGAAAAGATTTACTAGGATGTCGCCTGGTATGGAGGGCATTAGCTAAGAGGGGAGGTTGGAGAAACTTGGTTTGTTCTCACTGGAACGGTGAAGGTTGAGGGGCGACCTGATAGAAGTCTACAAGATTATGAAGGGCATGGACAGAGTGGAGAGTCAGAAGCTTTTTCCCAGGGTGGAAGATTCAATTACTAGAGGGCACAGCTTTAAGATATGAGGTTTAAAGAAGATGTACGAGGCAGATTATTTACACAGATGGTGGTGGGTGCCTGGAACTCGCTGCCGGGGAAGGTAGTGGAAGCGGACACGGTTGTGACTTTTAAGGGGCGTCTTAACAAATACATGAATAGGATGGAACTCGAGGGATATGGTCCCCGGAAGGGTAGGGGGTTTTAGTTAAGTCGGGCAGCATGGTCGGTTCAGGCTTAGTACTCCAGGTGTGGCCATTATTTCCTTCCTGTGATTTGGAATTGGAGACCAAGATTAGTGTGTCAAAGTTGGCAGATGACACTAAGGTGAATGGCAGAGCAAAGTGTGCAGAGGACACTGGAACGTGAAGAGGGACAGAGATAGTTTGAGTGGGCGAGGGTCTGGCAGATGGAGTACAATGATGGTAAACGTGAGGTCATCCATTTTGGTGGGAATAACAGCAAAATGGACGATGATTGAAATGGTGAAAAAATGCAGCATGCTGATATGCAGAGGGACCTGGGTGTCCTTGAGCATGAATCGCAAAAGGTTGATTTGCAGGTGCAGCAGGTAATTTAGAAGGCAAATGGAATTTTGTCCTTCATTGATAGAGGGATGGAGTTTAAAAACCAGGAAGTTATGTTGCAGTTGTATAAGGTGCTGGTGAGGCCACACCTGGAGTACTGTGTACAGTTTTGTTCTCCTTACTTAAGAAAGGGTACACTGGCACTGGAGGGGGTGCACGAGAGATTCACGAGATTGATTCCAGAGTTAAGGGGGTTGGCTTATGAGGAGAGACTGAGTAGACTGGGACGATACTCATTGGAATTGAGAAGAATGCGGCGGGGGGATCTTAGGGAAAGATGTAAAATTATGAAGGAAATAGATAAGAAGGAGATGGGAGGTTGTTTCCACTGGCGGGTAAACTAGAATTCGGAGGAATGGCCTCAGAATAAGGGGAAGCAGATTTAGGACTGAGTTGAGGAGGAACTTCTTCACACAAAGGGTTGTGAATCTGTGGAATTTCCTGCCCAATGGAGCAGTTGAAGTGAACTAGTTGAATGTTTTTAAGGTAAAGATAGATTTTTCAACAGTAAAGGAATGAGGTGTTATGGAGAGTGGGCGGGTAAGTAGAGCTGATCTACAAAAAGGTCAGCCACGATCTTATTGAATGGCGGAGCAGACTGGATGGCCTGCTCCTGATCCGAGTTCTTATGTTCTCCCCTATGTACTCTATGAACAGTATAGCGCGCAAGAAACAATACGTTGCGCTGCATGCCAATACATGTGACAATAATAAAGCAAATATTAAATTTACGAGCCAGTGCTTGCATGGATGATCCTTAAAATCTTTTTTTTTTGAGCAAGGCTGAAACATTTACAATTCTCCAGTCCTCTGAGTCCCTCAAAGGAGAGATTGCGTCTGCATTGACAGGAGAGACAAAGAACCAGGAGCTCCTCTTCCAGCGGATCACTTGTTTCTGCAACAACTTCCTTCTCATAAACTCTGTCAGCAAAGAGCCAGCCAAGATGGAGAAGCTCCTCCACTGGATGGTCAGCGTATGTTTCTGTGCCTTCATTATCTCTGTTCCAGCCCGTCTGAGAAAAGAAGGTGAGAGCTGCAATCTCCTCCTCTGCTCCAGTGGTTACCGGCTTCTCCAACCTTCTTGTGTCGAGTCAGCTTCAGGTATTTTCTCACTCAAAGGGCCGATGAACAGATATTGGAAAGAAAAAGATTGGCACAACGTTAAACATGAGTTCAAAAATAAAGCTCAGATATAAAAAGAAACATCTTGCTGAGCAATGAACAAACAATTTTGAAGCAATAAATTGATAATGTGAAAACATGAGTCATAAATAATGATGACCATTCGGGGGAGAGTGTGTGTCTGTCCGTCTCACTGCCAATATCAGCGGGTGTGAGTGTGTGTTGGTGTGTGGCAATGAGGGTGGATGTGAACCCTCGGAGTGAGAGTTATCCAAAACATTTTCACTCACTCACAAACACCTCCAACTTCCTCACATGTAAACACACACAAACACACTCTTACATTTGAACATACAAAGAGACACACACACAAACATACTTCTCTCTCCCACCCCCCGCGCCCACACTCTCTCCCACTCCCTCACGCCCACACTCCCACTCCCTCACGCCCACACTCTCTCCCTCTCCCCCAGACCCACACTCTCTCCCACTCCCTCACGCCCACACTCTCTCCCACTCCCTCACGCCCACACTCTCTCCCTCTCCCTCGCACCCACACTCTCTCCCACTCCTTCGCATCCACACTCTCTCCCACTCCCTCACGCCCACACTCTCTCCCTCTCCCTCAGACCCACACTCTCTCCCACTCCCTCACGCCCACACTCTCTCCCTCTCCCTCGCACCCACACTCTCTCCCTCTCCCTCGCACCCACACTCTCTCCCACTCCTTCGCATCCACACTCTCTCCCACTCCCTCGCGCCCACACTCTCTCCCACACTCTCTCCCTCTCCCTCGCGCCCACACTCTCTCCCACTCCCTCGCGCCCACACTCTCTCCCACTCCCTCGCGCCCAAACTCTCTTCCACTCCCTCGTGCCAACACTCTCGCCCACTCCCTCGTGCCCACACTCTCTTCCACTCCCTTGTGCCCACAATCTCTCCCACTCCCTCGCGCCCACACTCTCTCCCACTCCCTTGCGCCCACACACTCTCACACTCCCTCACGCCCACACTCTCTCCCACTCCCTTGCGCCCACACACTCACCCACTCCCTCACGCCCACACTCTCTCCCACTCCCCCGCGCCCACACTCGCTCCCACTCCCTCGCTCCCACACTCTCTCCCACTCCCTCACGCCCACTCTCTCCCACTCCCTCGCACCCACACTCTCTCCCACTCCCTCACGCCCACACTCTCTCCCACTCCCTCGCGCCCACACACCCTCTCCCTCGCGCCCAAACTCTCTCCCACTCCCTCACGCCCACACTCTCTCCCTCTCCACCGCACCCACACTCTCTCCCTCTCCCTCGCGCCCACACTCTCTCCCACTCCCTCACACCCACACACCCTCTCCCTCGCGCCCACACTCTCTCCAACGCCCTCGCGCCCACACTCTCTTCCACTCCCCCGCGCCCACACTCTCTCCAACTCCCTCGCGCCCACACTCTCTCCCACTCCCTCACGCCCACACTCTCTCCCACTCCCTCACACCCACACACCCTCTCCCTCGCGCCCACACTCTCTCCAACGCCCTCGCGCCCACACTCTCTTCCACTCCCCCGCGCCCACACTCTCTCCAACTCCCTCGCGCCCACACTCTCTCCCACTCCCTCGCGCCCACACTCTCTCCCACTCCCTTGCGCCCACACTCTCTCCCACTCCCTCGCGCCCACACTCTCTCCAACGCCCTCGCGCCCACACTCTCTTCCACTCCCCCGCGCCCACACTCTCTCCAACTCCCTCGCGCCCACACTCTCTCCCACTCCCTCACGCCCACACTCTCTCCCACTCCCTCACACCCACACACCCTCTCCCTCGCGCCCACACTCTCTCCAACGCCCTCGCGCCCACACTCTCTTCCACTCCCCTGCGCCCACACTCTCTCCAACTCCCTCGCGCCCACACTCTCTCCCACTCCCTCACGCCCACACTCTCTCCCACTCCCTCGCTCCCACTCTCTCTCCCACTCCCTCGCGCCCACACTCTCTTCCACTCCCCCGCGCCCACACTCTCTCCAACTCCCTCGCGCCCACACTCTCTCCCACTCCCTCGCGCCCACACTCTCTCCCACTCCCTCGCGCCCACACTCTCTCCAACGCCCTCGCGCCCACACTCTCTTCCACTCCCCCGCGCCCACACTCTCTCCAACTCCCTCGCGCCCACACTCTCTCCCACTCCCTCACTGCCGGACTCTCTCCCACACTCTCGCACCCGCACTCTCTCCCATTCCCTCATGCCCACACTCTCTCCCACTCCTTCGTGCCCACACTCTCTCCCAGTCCTTCGCGCCCACACTCTCTCATACTCCCTCGTGCCCACACTCTCTCCCATTCCCTCGTGCCCACACTCTCTCCCAGTCCCTCGTGCCCACACTCTCTCACACTCCCTCGTGCCCACACTCTCTCCCATTCCCCCGCGCCCACACTCTCTCCCAGTCCCTCGTGCCCACGCTCTCTCCCACTCTCTCGTGCCCACACTCTCTCACACTCCCTCGTGCCCACACTCTCTCCCACTCTCTCGTGCCCACACTCTCTCCCAGTCCCTCGCGCCCACACTTTCTCCCAATCCCTCGTGCCCACACTCTCTCCCAGTCCCTCGCACCCACAATCTCTCCCACTCCCTTGCACCCACACTAACTCCCACTCCCTCGCACCCACACTCCCACTCCCTCACGCCCACGCTCTCTCCCACTCCCTCGTGCCCACACTTTCTCCCACTCCCTCGCACCCACACTCCCACTCCCTCGTGCCCACACTTTCTCCCACTCCCTCGCACCCACACTCCCACTCCCTCACACCCACACTCTCTCCCACTCCCTCGTGCCCACACTTTCTCCCACTCCCTCGCACCCACACTCCCACTCCCTCGCACCCACACTCCCACTCCCTTGTAATTGAGATTTTTTCTAACGGGTCAACACATCTCTCTGAGACACTCCCAGTCAACATGTCCCTCTCCTTTGTGAATACTGATGCAAATTATTCATTTAGGATCTCACCTACTTCCTTTGGTTCTGAGCATAATTCCCCTCCTTTGTCCCTCAGAGGTCCGATTCTTTCCCTGACAACCCTCTTGTTCCTAACGTATACATAAAATGCCTTAGGATTCTCCTTAATCCTGTCTGCCAAAGACATTTTGTGACCCTTTTTGCCCTTCTAAGTCCCTGTTTGAGTTCTTTTCTACATTCTCTGTATTCCTCCAGTGCTCCATCTGTTTTTAGCTGCCTGGACCTCATGTATGCCTCTTTTTTCTTTTTGATTAGACCCATAATTTCCCTGGTTATCCACGGCTCCCGAATCCTACCTTTCCAATCCTTCCTCTTTACAGGCACATGCCTGTCCTGCAGTCCTATCAACTGCTCCTTAAAAGATTCCCACATGCCAGATGTGGATTTACCCTCGAACAGCCTCTCCCAATCAACAGCCGCCAAATCCTGCCTAATCCAGCTGTAGTTAGCCTTCCCCCAATTCAGTACCTTACCCATAGGACAACACTCATCTTTTTCCATGACTATCCTAAAGTTTACAGAATTGTGGTCACTATTTGCCACATGTTCCCCTACTGCAACTTTGATGACCTGACTGGGCCCAGTACTAGGTCCAGTATAGCCCCCTCTCTAGTTGGACTGTCAACATATTGTTCCAAAGAACCTTCCTGTACACATTTTATAAATTCTTCCCCGTCCAGGCCCCCAGCCCTAAGCGATCTCCAGTCTATACAAGGAAAATTAAAGTCCCCCACTACAACAATCCTATTTTTTCTGCACCTGTCCAGAATCTCCTTACATATCCATTTCTCAACTTCCCGTGGGCTGTTGGGGGGCCTGTAGTTTACCCCCAGCATAGTGACTGCGCCCTTCCTGTTTCTGAGCTCCACCCACAGTGACTCGTTACCTGAGCCTTCCATATTGTCCACCCTCTGTACCGCTGTAATATGCTCTCGAACCAGCATTGCTACTCCCCCACCTCTCCTCGCCCCTCCTCTGTCTCGCCTAAAACACTTATACCCCGGAATATTCAGCTGCCAGTCCTGTCCTTCTTTTAACCAAGTCTTCGTCACTGCAACCACATCCAAGTTCCGCGCAAGCATTCAGGCTCTAAGCTCGTCTGTCTTGCCCGTGACGCTCCTTGCATTGAAGCAGATGCACTCCAGACCTCCAGGCCCACTGAGGTCATCCTCCCCCAGAATGCTCTTCCTCTTAGATAGCCTTGCTTTGGCCCCAAGCTCGAGCCCAGCCTCTATGACCAATTGTTCTGATCCCCACTCCCCTGCCACATTAGTTTAAACCCACCCGAATCACACTCGCAAAACTCCCAGCTCGGATATTCGTGCCCCTCCAGTTTAGGTGTAACCCGTCCTTCTTGTACAGGTGCCATCCTCTCTTGAAGACTTCCCAGTGATCCACGAATTTGAAACCCTCCCTCCTGCACCAGTCCTTTAGCCACGCGTTCAGCTGTACAATCCCCCTGTTCCGAGCCTCACTAGCTTGTGGCATTGGGAGTATTCCAGAGATCGCTACCCTAGAGGCCCTGCTTTTCAGCCGACTGCCCAACTCCCTGAATTGCTCTCTCAGGACCTCCCTGCTCTTTCTGCCTACGTCATTTGCACCAATGTGGACAATGACGTCTGTCTGGCTACCCACCCCCTTTTAGGATGCTTCCTCCCCGCTCAGAGACATCCAGGACCCCGGCACCAGGGAGGCAGACTACCATCCTGGAGTCTCGTTCACGCCCACAGAACCGCCTGCCTGTGCCTCTAACTATTGCATCCCCCACTACTATTGCTCTCCTGGTTCTCCTCCCTTTCAGCTTCAAGACATCACTGCAGGAGTTCCTCAGGGTAGTGTCCCAGGCCCAACTATTATGTTTGCATCTAATTATAAACAATAAAAAGACAACCATTTAGGTCAGTATAATTAAAACAAGGAACAGTTTACTTAACGTCTTAATAGTTGCATAGTCATTCTAATACTGCTTCCCCAGCTTGTTCCCTGGGTCACCTATCCCGGTCTCTTAAAGGGGCATAACACCCCAAACTACATAAATAAAACCCCTCACCTTTAATTTCAAAAACTCTCAGAAACAACATATGGACACAATTTTAAACATGATGCAGTCATTGGAACAAACATATACACATGGAAAGAACTGTTTACAGGAAAACATGGAAACACATGGAAAACAACCACCCTTAAGCGTCAGATCCAATCATTGGAGGACTTTGACATAATTAAAACAAGGTCTCTCAACATCATAGGGCTGGGTGGGTGTTACTTGTTTCTTCTATTGTAAAGACCAATTCAAAGTATCTGTTCAATTCACATGCCAGATCCTTATTTTCCATTATTCATTCTACAGGCTCACTTTCTGTGGACAAACACTCACTTTAAGTCATTTTCTGTTTAAAATATCTGTGGAAACTCTCAACATCTGTCTTCAGATTTGTGGCGAGCTTTCTACTGAACTCTAAACTTCCCCTCCTCATTCATCTTTCAGCCATTCTTTACTATTTTTGATATTCTGCCAAATCTTCTGATCTGTCACTCAAATATGTCTTATCTTTAACTTTGATAGTGTCCTTATCTGTTCTAACTGACCACAGAGGGTGGGGTGGGCCCCACCCCTGGGAATTGTTCATTCTTGTTTGAATATATCTATTCTGTGGATTGTGAAATATTAAACTTATTTCAGTTTAGAATATTAGACTCAGATCCTCCTTCAAAATGAATGCTAAATTCCATTACATTATGATGGCTGTTATCTCAGGGTGCCTCCACTATGAGGTCATTAATTAACCCTTATTTGTGCACTTTCCCAGCTCTAGTATAGGCTGCTCTCTCGTAGGTGGCAAAACATGTTGTTCTAATAGACTATCCTGAAAATATTTATCAATTCCTCACCTGGGCTACCTTTGTCCGTCTGATTTTTGTCTTTATCTAGATTAAAATCCCGAATGATAGTCGCCATCTCTTTCTGACAAACTCCTTTATACCTTGTTCCTACTGCGTGGTTACTGTTTAGGGGCCTATTAAACTAAAAGCTAAATCACCAAAAAACTGATGCTACTTCACAGTCTCACATTCACTCACTAACTCACTCTAGAAAGGTTCCAGGAGGACAAAAGGAAATGTTCCGACACCACTTCTCTGATGTAATCTGATGATCGAAGTTGCAGTCCTGATGAGAGATCTCCTTTAGTGAAGGGTCAGGGAAGGGATTTTGACAGCCGGGGTAGAAGATGTTGTCGGGATCCCCTTGAAGGGATGAAGTTGGTTTCTGGTCGTTTCTTCAATCGATGAACAGTCAGTTCCTGTGTGGGTTGAGGTTCAGGGAGAGGTTCGTCTGCTCCTTGGTTTGTCACCAGAATGGACGGATTCTTCTTGTGGTGTCCTGAGGCTTCAGAGACTGTGGTCAGAAAAGCAGTTGAATGTTTTTCCTGGTGCATTCGGCAGGGTGTGAGGCTCCTTCTTGTCGTGTCTGGATCTCATCTCTGGCTGGAATCAGAATGAGTGGAATTGTTTTTACTCAAACCAATAACGAACCGTAACCAGGGGCGATAACCTGTCTCCAGGTGACATCACAAAGCAGCCAGCAGCCAATCACACGGCGGCTCCAATGATGTCCCCAAGCGGCTTCCACATCCTTCTTATAGTGAGGTGCCCAGAACTGCTCACAATATTCCAAATGTGGTCTCACCAAGGTCCTGTACAGTTGCAGTATAACCCCACGGCTCTTAAACTCCAACCCCCTGTTAATAAAAGCTAACACACTGTAGGCCTTCTTCACAGCTCTATCCACTTGAGTGGCAACCTTTAGAGATCTGTGGATATGGACACCAAGATCTCTCTGTTCCTCCACATTCTTCAGAACCCTACCTTTGACCCTTTAATCCATATTTAAATTAGTCCTACCAAAATGAATCACCTCACATTTACATAGATCAGTATAAGAAGGATGTGGAAGCGCTGGAAAGAGTGCAGAGGAGATTTACCAGGATGCTGCCTGGTTTGGAGGGTAGGTCTTATAAGGAAAGGTTGGGGGAGCTAGGGCTGTTCTCTCTGGAGCGGAGGAGGCTGAGGGGAGACTAAATAGAGGTTTATAAAATGATGAAGGGGATAAGAACATAAGAACATAAGAAATAGTAGCAGGAGTAGGCCATCTGGCCCTTCGAGCCTGCCCCGCCATTCAACAAGATCATGGCTGATCTGAAGCGAATCAGTTCCACTTACCCGCCTACTTCCCATATCCCCTAATTCCCTTATCGATCAGAAAACGATCTACCCGTGATTTAAACATATTCAATGAGGTAGCCTCCACCACTTCAGTGGGCAGAGAATTCCAGAGATTCACTACCCTCTGAGAGAAGAAGTTCCCCCTCAACTCTGTTCTGAACCGGCCCCCCCTTATTTTGAGGCTGTGCCCTCTAGTTCTGGTTTCCCTTCTAAGTGGAAAGAATCTCTCCACCTCTACCCTATCCAGCCCCTTCATTATCTTATATGTCTCTATAAGATCACCCCTCATCCTTCTAAACTCCAACGAGTACAGACCCAATATGTTTAATCTCTCCTCATAAGCTACACCCCTCATCTCCGGTATCAACCTGGTGAACCTTCTCTGCACTCCCTCCAAGGCCAATATATCCTTTCGCATATAAGGGGACCAAAACTGCACACAGTATTCCAGTTGCGGCCTCACCAGTGCCTTGTACAGTTGCAGCAAGACCTCCCTGCTTTTATATTCTATCCCCCTCGCGATAAAGGCCAACATTCCATTCGCCTTCTTGATAGAAGAGTGAACGTTCAAAGACTATTTCCTCAGGTGGATGGAACTATTACAAGGGGCATAACTATAGGGTTCATGGTGGGAGATATAGGAAGGATATCAGAGGTAGGTTCTTTATGCAGAGAGTGGTTGGGGTGTGGAATGGACTGTCTGCAGTGATAGTGGAGTCAGACACTTTAGGAACATTTCAGCGGTTATTGGATAGGCACATGGAGCACACCAGGATGATAGGGAGTGGAATAGTTTGATCTTGGTTTCAGATAAAGCTCGGCACACCATCGTGGGCCGAAGGGCCTGTTCTGTGCTGTACTGTTCTATGTTCTATGTTCTATGTAGAAGGGACATCAGACTGAAAGCAGTGTCTCTCGCTCTCTCTCCCTCCCTGGTTTGGGGAAATGTTGCTGGTTCGCTGAAAGCTTCTTGCTTTCCTGCAGTAGACAGTCTGTTGTTGCCGGCTGGATGAGAGTCCCACCCTGGTGTTCTGGGAAGTTATTCTGGCTTCAAACTGTTCTGAGTGTATCAGGAGAACGGCAGCAATCATCCGAAGGACTCAGTTCCAGTATCACGTGAACATTTATAACTATAACAGATTATAGATGAACAGAATTTTGTAATATCTGCTCACCCATAACCCAGTGAAATCACACAACTCAGCGTCCACAGATAAAGAGACAGCGACATCCCAGAGTGCAGTAGGACCAGCCGGAGAGAAGCACGCTCACAATTGGAACTTAATCACTGAATGGTCACAGCCCAGTGACAGATATCACTGAAACAGCCTGAGATCTAGAGATGGGACTGATGGTGTTTGAGTGGACAGCATCTTTCCTGTTATTATTAGTTGATAAATGTGATCAGCACTGTCCAGTCTTTGGAAAGAGTGAAGTCAATCTAAAAACAACTTTTCCCTCACTGAACTCAATGTCGTAATCTGTTTGTTCACAAATTCACAACAAAACAGAAAACCATATTGCTGCCTCATGTCCCTGAGGTGATTCTACAGTGTATAAAGGAAAGGCTTTGGGAATATGTAACCTCAGAGTTTAGAGACACAGAGACTGGCAGCAGCACAAAGGGACTCTCACTTCACACTGAAAATGCATCTTCCAATTGACATCGCTGAGAAAATATTCTACCCAATCATTGCCATTATTGGTGTTCCTGGTGAGTGACTCTAACCATTGAGGTTGTGTAAATCTGTGTGTGAGCGGCTCTCTGAATTTAAACTCTCAGTGAAAATGTCCCATGCTGATCTTGTGTTCACTGTTTTACAGACACCAGGTGAACGATGTAACTCATTTCAATCAAATGTCTTGAAATATCTCGATGGTTTTAATCATTTTCATCAACTGAGAGTAAAGCTCTGTGAGTAACTCACGGGCTCACTGATCAAGGAAGATATTGTCGTTGGTGGAATCTTGTGTTTTGTTAGATTGGGCTCAGTGAAGGATATCCCTCTGAAATAACGTTCAGTGGGAGTAACAATAAAATTAAACATTGAGTGTGGATCACTGACCCGAGAGGAATATCTGACACCAGTGAACAAGAATTGCAGGATGTATTTGTCAGTGTAGAATTGCACTGATTGTGGTTCTTTCACCAGAGCGGAATATCTGATCTAAGTATCCACCTGTTTCTGGCACTATCTGTCCATGGAGAATTGTATTGTGTTTGGGAAAAGGACAGGAATGAAATAAGTTTGGTTCTGTTTAGAATTGTATATTTTTTAAATTGCTGAGTGAAATCTCCATTCCATGGAGCTGTCTCTGTCTTTTTTCTCTGGAATTGTTTGAAAACAGGAAGAGTTGTGTTTTGTTTGAATGATGTTTGGTGGTCAGTGTGTGATGTGTATTCTTCCTCTGGTCATTCTCATTCTCAGCTTGGATGTGTTTGTAAATTTTGAAATTATAATTTCACTTCCCGATTCCATGTTGTTGATGTAAATGGTGAAGGACAGCGATCCCAGCGCTGATCCTTGTGGAAAACCACTTCCCACCTTCCAGCAATCAGGGTAAATCCCTTTAAATCCCACTCCCTGTGTTGTGTCTCTGTAGTGGAGATGCCGGCGTTGCCCCTTCTTCACCTGAGGAAGGAGCGACATTCCGAAATCTTGCGTTACCAAATAAACCTGTTGGACTTTAACCTGGTGTTGTGAGACTTCTTCCTGTGTCCTTGTAGCCAGCTTGTTGTCCATTCTGCTGCTTGTCCTCCAACTCCACTTGCTCTGAGATTACTCATGAGTCTGTTCAGTCTTAACTTACAGAAAGCATTTAGAAACTCAAAGTGTCTGACATTGATCATATTAATCTCCTCAATAATTCCTGATAATTGTTAAAATAATCCAAACAAATCTTGCAATACTGAATTTAATTTTGGAATATGCGCTGACTACTCTTTACCATGATGTGGAGATGCCGGCGTTGGACTGGGATTGGCACAATAAGAAGTCTCACAACAGCAGGTTAAAGGAGACATCCAGAAACGGTGAATAAAGGAATGGCTGAGGAATTAAATTTTTACTTTGCTTCAGTCTTCATCAAGAAAGACATGAATAATGTACAAGAAGTTCTGAGAGAAACAAGTTTTAGTGAGGAGGTGAAGGCAACTAGGATTAGTAGAGAAAGGGTTTTGGAGAAATTGTTGGGATTGAAGGTGGATAAATCTCCAGATCCTGATTATCTTCATCCCAGAGTCCTTAGGGAAGTGGCCGCGGAAATGGTAGATCAATTGGTGGTTATTTTCCAAAATCCTTTGGACTCTGGACTGATTCATACAGATTGGAGCGTAGCTTATGTTTGGCCGCTATTAAAAAAGGCCATAGAGAGAAAACAGGGATCTATAGACCAGTGAGCCTAGCATCGTTGCTGGGGAAGTTGCGAGAGTCTATTATCACGGATTTCATAACTCAGCATTTGGAAGGCAGTGGTATAATCAGAGAAAGTCAGCATGGATTTACACAAGGGAAATAATGCTTGACAAATCGATTGGAATTCTTTGAGGATGTAACGAGAAGAGTTGACCAAGGAGAACCAGTGGATATGGTTTGTTTAGACTTGCAGAATGCTTTGGACAACTTCTCACATAACAGACTGCTGTGTAAAGTTAAAGCACATGAAATTGCAGGGAATGTCTTGAGATGGATAGAAAGCTGGTTAGCAGATAGGAAGCAAAGAGTTGGCAAAAATTGATATATTCCTGATTGGCAGTTACTGACTAGTGGGGTTCCACAGGGATCTGTGCTAGGACCCCAACTGTTCACATTATATATTAATGATTTGGAAGGGGGAACAAAATGTATTAACTCCAAATCTGCGGATGATACAAAGTTGGGTGGGAGGGTGAGCTGTGAGGAGGATGCAGAGATGCTTCAGTGTGATTTGGACAGGCTGAGTGTGTGGGTATCTGCATGGAAGATGCAGCATAAGCTGGATTATTCTGTACAGTTTTGGTGTCCTTATCTGAGGAAGGATGTCCTTGCTATAGAGGGAGCACAGCGAAGGTTTACCAGGCTGATTTCTGGGATGGCAGGTCTGTCATATGAGGAGAGACTAAGTCGGTTAGGATTGTATTCACTGGAGTTTAGAAGAGTGAGGGGGGATCTCATAGAAACTTATAAAATTCTAACAGGGTTCAACAGGGTAGATTCAGAAAGAATGTTCCCGATGGTGGGGGGAGTCCAGAACTAGGGGTCATAGTTTGAGGATAAGGGGGAAACCTTTTAGAACTGAGGTGAGGAGAAATTTCTTCACCCAGAGGGTGGTGAATGTGTGGAATTCACTCCCACAGAAAGTAGCTGAGGCCAAAACATTGTGATTTCAAGAAGAAATTAGATATCGCTTGGGGCTGAAGGGACCGAGGGATATGGGGGGAGGGGCAATCAGGATGTTGAATTTGATGATCAGCCGTGATCATAATGAATGGCGGGGCAGCCTCGAAGGACTGAATGGCCTCCTCCTGCTTCTAGTTTCTATGTTTCTTTGCGTTAACTTCTCTTTTTTTTCTGTGTTCCAGTTTAGGAATTTTGAATTCAAACGTTTCAAGGGTGCTTTACAGATTATCAATTAATTCTTTACTCAAATGTGGTCATTGTTGCATTGCATGCCAGTGTGGATGTTCAGCAAGATCCCAGAAGAAACTACCTCTCCCCCTTGGCCCTCATCATTCTCTCTCACTCTCTCCTTTCCTCCATTTCTTCCAGAAAAACTGAAATGGAGAAAGACGGAATGGGAAATCCACAAAGGGAATCTTGTAAAACTGAGTTAATCTGTCAGCCTTCCTCCCACCTGCCCTCCCCCTGTCCCCCTCCCTGTCTCCAGAAGCTGCTCAACTCCCTCTTTCAGTTTGGGAAGGAGCTGCTGATTCCTTCGGGACACATTTTAAAATCTCCCTTCCAGGATTTCCCTCCGACAAATCAGATTGTCTCCAGGATGTGAGAGGAGCTGCAGCCAGTGACGACACACTGATGACCCTCACATCCTGTCCCTCTCTCTCAAATCCACTCCCTCCATCACCATCTCTGTTTTGTAACACGAGGTTAAAGTCCAACAGGTTTATTTGATAGCACGAACTTTCAGTGAGTGCTCAGCAAAGAACTCTTCAGAGGAGAGGACTCTTCATCACCTGATGAAGGGGCAGCGCTCCAAAAGCTCGTGCTATGGCATGGTTGCCTTTATAGGACGGGGTATAGAGTATAAAAGCTGGAGTCTGATGATGCAGCTGTATAGAACGCTGGTTAGGCCACATTTGGAATACTGTGTCCAGTTCTGGTCGCCGCACTACCAGAAGGACGTGGAGGCTTTAGAGAGAGTGCAGAGAAGGTTTACCAGGATGTTGCCTGGTATGGAGGGCCTTAGCTATGAGGAGAGATTGGGTAAACTGGGGTTGTTCTCCCTGGAAAGACGGAGAATGAGGGGAGATCTAATAGAGGTGTACAAGATTATGAAGGGTATAGATAGGGTGAATAGTGGGAAGCTTTTTCCCAGGTCGGAGGTGACGATCACGAGGGGTCACAGGCTCAAGGTGAGAGGGGCGAAGTATAACACAGATATCAGAGGGATGTTTTTTACACAGAGGGTGGTGGGGGCCTGGAATGCGCTGCCAAGTAGGGTGGTGGAGGCAGACACGCTGACATCGTTTAAGACTTACCTGGATAGTCACATGAGCAGCCTGGGAATGGAGGGATACAAACGATTGGTCTAGTTGGACCAAGGAGCGGCACAGGCTTGGAGGGCCGAAGGGCCTGTTTCCTGTGCTGTACTGTTCTTTGTCCTTTGTTCTTTGTTCTACCAAATAAACCTGTTGGCCTTTAACCTGGTGCTTTGAGACTTCTTACTGTGCCTACGCCTGTCCAATGCCAGCATCTCCACATCACCTCTGTTTTGACACTTCACTCCCCTCGGCTTTCCCCGGTCTCTGTTTCACTCCCTCGCTTCCTTTTCTCCCTCTGTCACTGTCCCTCTCACTCATTGTAAAGATGGATGTTCCTGTCTCGGTCCTGGTCACTGCTCCCCCCGCATCTTTCTGGATCCCTTCTTCTAACATTCTCTTTCAGCCCATACCTTTGCTTCTTTCCCTCTCTCTCATGCGCTCTGTGTTGAAAGGAGAGATGTAATATTTATTTCTCCCCACTGACAATCACCACAAACCTCATTGCAGTGAGGGGCTGGGAAGAGACACGATCAGGGATCTCCAGTGTGGGGTCAGTGCCCAGCTCCCAGTCTCCACAGAAAAGCCTCAGTCACAGCCCTCTGGGAATCCTGATTTCCAAAAGTCAATAAATAGACCAATCTGTCAATAAATAGATAAATGAGTAGATATAGAATAAATAGATAGATAAATAGTTAAATTAATAAATAGATAACAAAATAAATAAATGCTGGCAGGATGATTTTAAAAGGTCTCGCAAAGGAATGGACACAGCTCGTTCCAAGTTTAAAGAGGGGAATTTATCTCTTTCTGTGACTGTGGGAGAGACAGAATGGGGAAGAAATGCTTAAGGAGGTGGATAAATAGAGTAATCCTGAAGTGGGTCCAACTCCATCAGCTGCCTGTCCAGGGAAGTGTTCAATCCGGGGTGGGCTCTGATAATTGGGTGCAGGAAGGGTTCGCAGCTTCTGTTGTCAATCTCTGGTGTATTTCTGTCCAGTTTGGGTGTAATTGAGAAACCCGTCCAGTCTGAGTTAATCCTGTCAAACAAATCAGATGAGAAATCCAACCTCTCAGGAAATATTTGATCAGAATTTGCAGACTTCCCCCGTCAAAGTGAGAGCTGTGAGATTCACAGCTTCCTGTCCCCCAGCCCCTGCTGAACCAGTGATGTTACATTGGTTACTTTCCAATCTGCAATGTTAATCTCGAACACAACTCCTCCAACAACACCGCCCCCCGGGAACCCCTGTCCATTGGACTGATGCTGAAATCCTCTCCTTACTGTCGATTCAAACATGGAGAATGTTTATTCCATAGAACCATAGAACCATAGAAAATTACAGCTCAGAAACAGGCCTTTTGGCCCTTCTTGTCTGTGCCGAACCATTTTATGCCTCGTCCCACTGACCTGCACTTGGACCATATCCCTCCACACCCCTCTCATCCATGAACCCGTCCAAGTTTTTCTTAAATGTTAAAAGTGACCCCGCATTTACCACTTTATCCGGCAGCTCATTCCACACTCCCACCACTCTCTGCGTGAAGAAGCCCCCCCTAATATTCCCTTTAAACTTTTCTCCTTTCACCCTTAACCCATGCCCTCTGCTTTTTTTCTCCCCTAGCCTCAGCGGAAAAGCCTGCTTGCATTCACTCTATCTATACCCATCAAAATCTTATACACCTCTATCAAATCTCCCCTCAATCTTCTACGCTCCAGGGAATAAAGTCCCAACCTATTCAATCTCTCTCTGTAACTCAGCTTCTCAAGTCCCGGCAACATCCTTGTGAACCTTCTCTGCACTCTTTCAATCTTATTTACATCCTTCCTGTAACTAGGTGACCAAAACTGTACACAATACTCCAAATTCGGCCTCACCAATGCCTTATATAACCTTACCATAACACTCCAACTTTTATACTCGATACTCCGATTTATAAAGGCCAATGTACCAAAGGCACTCTTTACGACCCTATCCACCTGTGAATGCACTAATTTCCCAGCTCCTTTCCCTTTTTCTCTGACAGTTAATTTACTGGGAATTGTGATCCTGAGTCGGGGAAAGTGTGGCCTCTCCACCTGCACCACTCGCTACCTGGTGGCCATGGCAGCGGCAGATCTACTGTTCATCATTACTATCCCCATTCTCAACAAAATAAATAATTATTATTTCCCCTGGAGTTTCCTTTCCCTCACCTCTGTGTGTTGTGTTAAAGATGTTCTGTTGACTGCAGCCACAGACTGTTCTGTCTGGTTCACCGTCACTTTCTCCTTTGATCGATTTGTGGCCATTCGCTGCCAAGAACTGAAAACTAAATATTGCACCGGGAAAACTGCGGCTGTGGTTCTGGCAACAACCAGCATCCTGCTCTTAGCAAAAAACATCCCCGGGTACTTTACACAGGAGCCTTTGAAGACAATCGACAATGTCCAGTGGGGTTGTAAGACAAAGACAAGCTATTTCACTGATCCTAGCTGGGTTGGATTTTCCTGGTTTGATCAGGTTTTAACCCCATTGCTCCCATTCGGTTTAATCCTGTTGATCAACGCTCTGACAGTCAGACACATTTTAGTGACCAGCCGAGTCCGGAAGGGACTGAGGACTCAGAGTGAGGGAGAGAATCACAGAGACCCTGAGATGGCAAACAGAAGGAAGTCAATGATTTTGCTCTTCACCATATCCGGAGCTTTCATTCTCCTCTGGTCGGTGTTTGTTCTATTTTTTCTCTATTCTCAAGTGAAACGATTAATTTACGTCACTGATCCTGAATTTACATTTCAAGAGGTCGGATTGATGCTGCGAGATTTGAATTGCTGCACAAACACATTTATTTATGTGGTGACTCAGTCCAAGTTCAGGGAGCAGATCAGAATCACGGT
The DNA here is from genome assembly GCF_964213995.1 of Mustelus asterias. NCBI lineage: Eukaryota > Metazoa > Chordata > Chondrichthyes > Carcharhiniformes > Triakidae > Mustelus > Mustelus asterias. Next base: position 21,548 of record NW_027590697.1, read on the forward strand.
GAAATATCCGGTTACATCAATTATTCAATTAATGAAGAAACAATACTGACTGACAGCCAATCAGAGAGTGGGATCACTAACTGACTGCTTCAGCCAATCAGCAGCCCCGCACGCTGACTGAGAGCTGTGCCCGTCAATCAATTGTCTCAGCACTTTGATTGACAGCGGGTCAGCCAATCAAAGACTGGATCTCTGACTGACAGCCGTTCCAGCCAATCAGGACAGCAGCAGCTAACGCATCGCCTAAAACACTTTTCTTGGCTCTTGCAGATGTTAAGGAATGCAAGCTTCAACAACCTATCAACACCACTGTCCATCCCAGTCCCTCCACCAGTCCCAATGCCTCGAACTCCATCTCTCCTTCCCCCAGCCCTTGCCGTGTCTTCACCAAACCCTCCGACCTTCCCCTCTCTGAGGCTGAGTGTGCTGATATAGAGCAAAGCATTCAGCTTCGTACCCTTTCGCCCCCACCTCAATGAATCCCAGGCGCGACATGATGCTGAACTCTTCCATTGTCACCTTCGTCTCCTTTCCAACTGCTTTGGGCAAGAGTCCTTCCCCCGTTCCACAGATCCTTTCATGTGCCTCCAACATTCTGCCTCCAATTGGACACCCCCACAGGGACAATTACCTGCCCTGGATCTTTTCATTTGGGAACTGTTGACGGGACATTGGCCGTCTCAATTTTTCTGACCCCCCCTCACGCATTCCAACCTCTCTCCTTCCGAACTTTCTGCTCTTCACCCCCTCAGGTCCGACCCTGACATTGTCACCAAACCTGCCGACAAAGGGGGTGCTGTTGTCGTACCGCGTACTGACCTCTTACTCTCACACACTTCCTCCTACCTCCCCCTGGACCATGACCACACCACTGAACATCAAACCATTGCCTCCAACACCGTCACCAACCTCATTTCCTCTGGATGCCTTTCCCCCATAGCTTCCAACCTCATAGTCTCCCAACCCCGGACTGCCCGCTTCTACCTACTTCCCCAAGTCCACAAAAAGGACTGTCCTGGTAGGCCCATTGTGACAGCGCGCTCCTGCCCCACCGACCTAACTTCCCCTCTTCTTGACTGCATCCTCACCCCTCTGGTCCATTCCCTCCCCACCTACCCAGGATTCCTCTGATGCCCTGCGCCATATTGACAGCTTCCAGTTCGCAGGCCCAAACCGCCTCCTATTCACCATGGATGTGCAATCTCTCTCCACCTCCATCCCACACCAGGATGGCCTGACAGCTCTTCACTTCTTTATTGAAAAGAGGCCTGAACCATTCCCATCCACCGCCACTCTCCTCCGCCTGGCTGAACTCGTTCTATCTCTCAACAACTTCTCCTTTAACACATCCCACTTTCTCCAAATCAAAGCAGTAGCAATGATTACCCACATGGGTCCGAGCTACACTTGCCTTTTTTATGGGGTATGTGGAATATTGCTAGGTCCAGGCCTACCCGGGTCCCCTCCCACAATTCCTTCACCGGTACATCGATGACTATTTTGGTGCCACTTCATGTTTTCATCCAGACCTCAAAAAATTCATCAACTTCACTTCCAGTTTCCACCCCTCCATCGCCCTCACCTGGTCCATCTCAGATACTCCCCTTCCTTGACCTTTCTGTGTCCATTGTAGCGGGATCCCCTTTTTAACTCCACCCAATGGGCTCACTTTGGGCTTGGCACACCGATTGTCCAAACCCCACCAGTGCCCGGGTGATCCTCTCCCTCTTACCGGTGGACTCACAGCCACCTTGCGCCTACTCCGCTAGAGAGAGAAAGAGAGAGAGAGGAAAGGAAAGCCTCTGCCCACCTTTACCTGGCAGCCTTTCCTGAGTGGGCAGTTTCGAAGCGCCCAGAGTACCCTCAGTTCTAGACTCCGGAATTATGGGAAGGGATATTTAATATTGTGACTTGGTCAGAGATCGTTGGTGAGAAATTGAAAAGATCAAAATGGACTCCAATGGAAGTCAAAGATATATATATATATTTGTTAAAACATCAAGGTCAAGATCACCAAACACCAGGAAAACAACACACAATGCCTTATGCTCTATAAGACTATAACTATGGAAGGAATACTAAAACGGGCACAACGGGAATGCTTATTTTACACAGGTTTACCAGTGTCTTAAACTATGAAAGGTGCATGCAAAAGCCCCCCCTTTCCCCAAAGCCCCATCCACTCTGATGATCTCGGGAACTTCGCGAATTACCAGAGGATACTCACAATCCTAGTTTAAATTGCTCAGTGGACTTCGGGCTGCGTGCTGGAGACGAACGAGAGGCAGGCAGGAACAGGAGAAGAGAGAGGAGAGAGAGCGAGACCAGAGCTTGCTTGTCCCTTTTTAAAACCTGAACCAGTGATTCTCTCACACAAAACAGTTTCTGATCATTGGTAGTTTCGATTGACTGGAACAAAAAGGCCGGAACTGTCGGGACCGCCCTTAATCAATATTTTAATGTCTTTTAAATGTTCTCTGATTCAGCCTGATTGGAATCCCATCAGCGAGCTGAGTCTTGATGTTGTCCGTGGATGGAATGATCTCTGTTCTCATTGTCTTGCTGCTGGGCTATTTACTCCTCGTCTGCTGGCCATGGTTTCTCCTTTGTTTCCTGTTGATTCGATCATCCCTGTCTCGACCTTCTCGTTATTCCCAGCCTCTTGCATATTCATGTGGCTGTAACGATCCTGACAGCCAGCCGGCCATTTTCCTTATCCCTGGGTTCTTTAATCATGGAGGATTTGCCCTAAAACTTACAGATGCCCCTACGATACATCCAGACTTGCTCGGACTGTATCGTTTCAAAGTTGGTAGGCAACTTCTCCAGGCTCAAGGGCTATAAGCACCCCTGCCGGTTCCGTGAAGCTATGTACCCCAAAGAGTCCCCTTAATCTGAGCTACACCCCTTTTATATACAGCAACACAGAGAAAGGTGACATAGGTAGATACATTTGTTGTGGGTAAAAAACTTCTGACACTATTAGTAGATCAAAGTGCAGGTTTATTTTCACAATTGTGGGAGAAGTGAGGTTCCTAACAGTGGACCCCCAGCCTTCTCATCGAACACAAGTAAGAACAGAGTTTATATATGTCCCAGGCCCCGCCCTCATTACATTGCAATTCTCTAAGATGTCTGTCATTGTTCATGGTGAGATTCTTGTTGTATTAGCAGTATCTTCCTCTGCGTAGTTTGTTCGATCTCCAAGGCCACGATTATTCGTCATTTATATCCGTGAAACAACTTCACAGGTTTTGCACAAGCAAGTTAACTAATATACATACAAGTTTGTCTAATACTTTATATCAGGATAAAATGAATAACGTATGATGAATATATATATGAATCTATGGTTATCCAAAGACAGAAGGCATACATGTCAACTCCATCGTGTTCAACAAAGGTACATGAAAATGGAGACTGTTTAGCTTATTTCGAGCTGGGTTAATCACATTTCTGAATAACAGTGGAGACAGCAAAAAATAGCTGTTCCTCTTATCTGGCACAGACATGAAAAACACAGAACTCTGACGAAAACATGAACTCTGCAGTGTTCTCAACAAAATCACAGAGTTCGGGTCTTAATGCTTAAGTGTGACAAAGTTCATTAACCCATTCCCGACTTCGGTGACCAATGTGGCCTCCAGTGCCCAAAGATAAAACTGAGTGATCTGGTTTGAACGCGCCCCATTCCAGTTCTACACGGGTTGGTGTCACACACACACCACTTTATGATTCAAATTTTATTTGCAAAATGATTTCAACTGACGGGACATTCGGGACTTCAGAAAAATGAGTCAGCAAACCGCTTCAAAATAAGAAGTCACTTCCCAGGGAGAGGAAACATTCTTTGATTCAAGATTTGATTTGATTTGATTTATTGTCACATGTATTAGGATACAGTGAAAAGTATTGTTTCTTGCGCGCTATACAGACAAAGCATACCGTTCAGAGAGAAGGAAAGGAGAGGGTGCAGAATGTAGTGGTGTTGGTTCCTGATTAGGAAGTCCAGACATTTGGATTGGGAAAGGAATCCACGGGGAAAAAACACTCCAAAACCTTTGTTCTGGCCAATCAGGGAGACTGAATAAAGGGAGCCAGTTTATCCCTCCCCATCCACTTGTAACAATAACTCATGAATCTCAGAGATCTGTCAAATCAACAGATTACACAGACTGGGAACCAGTTAGTGCATTCTAGAACAACTTATTGTAACCTCAGTAATCTCGGGGGGTTTGTGTGACTCCCTGTTTGATTTAAGGCCAGGCCCCTTGAACTGGACGGATCACACGGTGACATCACAGGACAAGTGTGACCCTGAGCCGGGACATCTCAGTGAGATCAGACATCACAATAGGTTTGTAAACTGGGTTAAGTTGAGGCAGGAGGCTGCAGGAGCCTCAGTCAGAGTGAAGACAAGGTAACAACACTGAGTGTCTAACTGGCTGATCTGTCTGGGAGTGAATGTAGTCAGAGAGAAGATCGAAACAGCTTCACTTCACAAAGGGAACACACACCATGGACCAGCTGATTGGCTCGAGGATTATGAGGTTTAAAAGGTTCGTCTATAATTGTTCACCTTGTATTGACAATTGTTCAAGTCAGACAAATGAAATGATATTGGGAGATTATTGAAGCTCCTCTGGTGATTGGGAGATCACCCGTGCCTTCACTCACAGATAGTCTGGAAACTGGAGCCTGATTAAAGATGGTTCCTGCCCTCACTCCCAGCTCACTCACTGACCGCTTCCTCCCAGCCATAGAGTCATCGAGGTTTACAGCACAGAAACAGGCCCTTCGGCCCAACTTGTCCATGCCGCTCCTTTTTTTAATCGCCTAAACTAGTCCCAACTGACCGCGTTTGACCCATATCCCTCTATACCCATCTTACCATGCAACTGTCTAAACGCTTTTTAAACGACAAAATTGTACCCGCCTCTACTACTGCCTCTGGCAGCTTGTTCCAGACACTCACCACCCACTGTGTGGAAAAATTGCCCCTCTGGAACCGTGTGTATCTCTCCCCTCTCAACTTAAACCTTCGCCCTCTAGTTGTAGACTCCCCTACCATAGGGAAAAGATATTGACTATCTAGCTGATCTATTCCCCTCATTATTTTATAGACCTCTATAAGATCACACCTCAGCTTTCTACGCTCCAGAGAAAAAAGTCCCAGTCTATCCAGCCTCTCCTTATAACTCAAACCATCAAGTGGTAGCATCCCAGTAAATCTGTTCTGCACTCTTTCTAGTTTAATAATATCCTTTCTATAATAGGGTGACCAGAACTGTACACAATATTCCAAGCGTTGCCTTACCAATGTCTTGTACAACTTCAACAAGACGTCCCAACTTCTGTATTCAATGTTTTGACCAATGAAACCAAGCATGCCGAATGCCTTCTTCACCACTCTGTCCACCTGTGACTCCACTTTCAAGGAGCTTTGAACATGTACCCCCAGACCTCTTTGTTCTGTAACTCTCCCCAACGCCCTACCATTAACTGAGTAAGTCCTGCCCTGGTTCAATCTACCAAAATGCATCACCTCGCATTTATCGAAATTAAGGAGGAGGAGGTGTTGTTGCCGATCCTTACTGATTGCGGTCTGTGAGTTAGGAAGTTCAGGATCCAGTCGCAGAGGGAGGTGCCGAGGCCCAGGCCACGGAGTTTGGAGATGGGTTTTGTGGGAATAATAGTGTTGAAGGCTGAGCTGTAGTCAATAAATAGGAATCTGACACAGGTGTCCTTGTTATCCGGGTGTTCCAGGGTTGAGCGCAGGGCCAGGGAAATGGCGTTTGCTGTGGACCTGTTGCTGCAGTCGGCAAACTGTCGTGTCATCTGCAAACTTACTGACCATTCTCATTCAAATCATTAACATAAATGACAAATAACAGTGGAGCCAGCACTGATCCCTGAGCCACACCACTGGTCACAGGCCTCCAGTTTGGAAAGCAACCCTCTACAACTACCTTCTGTCTTCAATCACCAAGACACATTTATATCCATTTGGCTCCTCACCCTGGATCAGCCCTTGGTGATGAGTGGAGGGAGAGTAATCGGGGACATAGTGTGGCCACTAGGGGATTTTCACAGTAACTTCATTGCAGTGTTGATGGAAGCCTACTCATGACACTAATAAACTAAACTAAAGTAAAATCCCATGGTTGTCGACTCACCATTCAACACAGCCATTGCTGGCACAGCCACCTGTGCTCAGAACTCTTCTGGTTCAAATATTCTTCAATATTCTTCTTCAATGTAGTGACCTTGTCTTCACTCTGACTGAGCATCCTGCAGCCTGACACTCAACACTCTCTCTTCTTAGCTGGGCTATCACACAAATTCTACACACTGTTCCGAGTCCTTCACCTCACATGATGTTTAAACGCAGAGGCTGGAATTTTACTGGCCGGCCCGCCACGGGAATTGGAGCGGGCGAGGGGCAGCGCACGGGAAGGTCCATTCACCTCGGCCGGGATTTTATGGTTTCGGGACCAGTGAGGCTGCAAAGTTCCTCCCAAAATTTCACGGAACCCTGTTTGGAAGAAGTGTTTTGTGCCCCAGGTTTGTCCCAAACTAAACCGCTTGAAACAGAATCACCCCCAAAGTCTAAGTTTAAAGTTTATTTATTAGTGTCACAAGCAGGCTTACATTAACACTGCAATGAAGTTATTGTGAAAATCCCCTAGTCGCCACACTCCGGCCCCTGTTCGGGTACACTGAGGGAGAATTTAGCATCCTAACCAGCACGTCTTTCGGACCGTGGGAGGAAACCGGAGCACCCGGAGGAAACCCACACGGACATGGGGAGAATGTGCAAACTCTGCACAGGCATTGACCCAAGCCGAGTTACGAACCCGGGTCCCTGGCGCTGTGGGGCAGCAGTGCTAAGCACTGTGCCACTGTGCCACCCCATGTGAAGGTTCCTTCACAGTGAAGTGAACAAGGTTAAAAATAAATGTCGTGAAAGGACAGACCAAAACACACGATGTGAATGTTGCCACACTCCGGTGCCTGTTCGGGTACACTGAGGGAGAATTTAGCACGGCCAATCAACCTAACCAGCACGTCTTTCGGACTGTGGGAGGAATCCGGAGCCCCCGGAGAAAACCCACGCAGACATGGGGAGAACGTGCAGACTCCGCACATACAAATTGGTCACATGATCATTTCCTGGAAGTCAGGTGCTTTTGCGGAAATCCCCCCCTCGGAGAATTCTAAAGGGGGAGCATTGTTTCAATATAAAATATTGTTTTTTCTGAAAATCCCATGGGCCGTGACAATAGTTAATTGTACCGAGGAGCGGGAAAAAGTCTGGAGTTATCCCCTTATAATGCAATTGATGTCATATACATGGATTTTAGTAAGGCGTTTGATAAGGTCCCCCATGGTCGGCTTATGATGAAAGTGAGGAGGTGTGGGATAGAGGGAAAGTTGGCCGATTGGATAGGTAACTGGCTGTCTGATCGAAGACAGAGGGTGGTGGTGGATGGAAAATTTTCGGATTGGAGGCAGGTTGCCAGCGGAGTGCCACAGGGATCAGTGCTTGGTCCTCTGCTCTTTGTGATTTTTATTAATGACTTAGAGGAGGGGGCTGAAGGGTGGATCAGTAAATTTGCTGATGACACCAAGATTGGGGGAGGAGTGGATGAGGTGGAGGGCTGTTGTAGGCTGCAAAGAAACATAGATAGGATGCAAAGCTGGGCTGAAAAATGGCAAATGCAGTTTAACCCTGATAAATGTGAGGTGATTCATTTTGGTAGGACAAATTTAAATGTGGATTACAGGGTCAAAGGTAGGGTTCTGAAGACTGTGGAGGAACAGAGATCTTGGGGTCCATATCCACAGATCTCTAAAGGTTGCCACTCAAGTGGATAGAGCTGTGAAGAAGGCCTATAGTGTGTTAACTTTTATTAACAGGGGGTTGGAGTTTAAGAGCCGTGGGGTTATGCTGCAACTGTACAGGACCTTGGTGAGACCACATTTGGAATATTGTGTGCAGTTCTGGTCACCTCACTATAAGAAGGATGTGGAAGCGCTGGAAAGAGTGCAGAGGAGATTTACCAGGATGCTGCCTGGTTTGGAGGGTAGGTCTTATGAGGAAAGGTTGAGGGAGCTAGGGCTGTTCTCTCTGGAGCGGAGGAGGCTGAGGGGAGACTTAATAGAGGTTTATAAAATGATGAAGGGGATAGATAGAGTGAACATTCAAAGACTATTTCCTCGGGTGGATGGAGCTATTACAAGGGGCATAACTATAGGGTTCATGGTGGGAGATACAGGAAGGATATCAGAGGTAGGTTCTTTATGCAGAGAGTGGTTGGGGTGTGGAATGGACTGCCTGCAGTGATAGTGGAGTCAGACACTTTAGGAACATTTAAGCGGTTATTGGATAGGCACATGGAGCACACCAGGATGATAGGGAATGGGATAGCTTGATCTTGGTTTCGGATAAAGCTCGGCACAACATCGTGGGCCGAAGGGCCTGTTCTGTGCTGTACTGTTCTATGTTCTATGTTCTATGTTCAATGATGCTTCATTGTTTTTTTCTTCTCCTGTTAGAACCGACGTGACTGGTGTCAGGATGAGCAAGAGAAAATGTTTCCCCAAACCATCCACAGACTCAATTCCACAACAACAGCACAAAGGAAAAATGGATCACACGAAAGGGAAAGTACATCCCAACTAAAATCAACTCAATGTCAGCAGATATCCCACACAGAGAGAGAGAGAGAGAGCAGTGGAACGGAAATTCTCCTCAGCCCATCCCTCTGTGTCCCATCCAATTCTCAGCGTCACAACTCTCCACGTCTTTTCATTGGCTGTTTTTATACAACGGCCAATAACAATCCTCCCACTGATTCATCCCAACACAGCTCCGCTGACTGGAGATGGTGTGGAACCAATTCTCTCACTTTGGGCCTATTTCTCCCCCTTCCCCTGTGGATTTATCATCACGATGTGAACTCTTCCCACACTCATTTTCACACCTGTTTTTATTGTTCATTTTAAGATGAGCCTCTGCCCCCAGCTTCCCTCCAGCCCTCACGTCCCTGCATCAGCATCAAGCACTAACCCTGCTCCAACTCCATCCTCAGTGTGATATTGCTCAGGGCTAATTACACTGACACGGACCCGTTCCGCACAGTCAGTCCTGACCAATATCTACTGGGACTCCACCTTGGGACTGAAGAGAAAGGTCTCAAGGTGGAAACACTCCAGTTGTTGTCTCGATGGTGTCGACTGGGATCAGCTGGTTAAGGCCAATCGCCAAACAGCACCTGCCATCCCACACCACACCATTGGGTGAAACCCCAGTGCCAACCGACTGGCACTGAGACCGCCCAGAACTTGAGGAAGAATCCTACCCCTGGCACCAGATAACTCGAAGGTGTCCGTGCCGTGGTCTCAGTATCAGACTGGTGTCTCCAAGTGCATCAGCGAGTGTTTGTGGCCCCTCACCAGAGACACCCATTGTGCCCTGTGGTGACACCGTCCCAGCCCCGGGACACTGGTCTCCAGTTGGTGCCGGCACATTTGGGGTCACCACCCTCGGGGGGATTTGTGCCCACTCTGGGTGACCTTTGTTGGGGGTTATTTCCACTTTGGTGAGAGCCGTCACGGGTCTCTATGAACTTTTTCTAGATCTGTATCTGCCTCCTCACCACTGGAATCACCTCCAATCACCCCCTCCAATTCCTAAGGGTCTTCGAGATTCCTGAGGGCACCTCCCCTTATGAAGCGGCATCCAAGCCCCTCCCCTCAGGCCCCACCCACCCGCCAGCACTCGATCGCTGGCCTTCCCGCCCCACCCGCCCACCTCAGTCAATTGCTGGTGGCAGTGCCAGGGTGCCCAGTGGGCACTGTCAGTGTACTAGGCCGGTAGTGCCAGTGTCCCCAGTGGGCAGTGCCAGTGGTTTGCTTTGATTCTCAGAGGAACCATCTCCTTGTGGCCATTCTGGCAGCTGAGATCCTAGTCTTTTCCCATTGGGTGAGGGATAGATCTCCAGAAGGATCAATTCTTGCTGAGGATTCTCCTGTTGCTCCTTTTGGGTGGCGATCACTCTGCCAAGAACATTTCCACAGCTCTCTCACTTTGTAACAATATCTGAATTGATTGATTTGGTTTATTATTGCCACCTGTATTCGGATACAGTGAAAAGTGTTGTTTCTTGCGTGTGACACAGACAAAGCATACTGTTCATAGAGGACATAGGGGAGAAGGAAAGGACAGGGTGCAGAATGTAGCGTTGCAGTTACTGATACACTTGGGATACTGTGTACAGTTCTGGTCACCCTATTATAGAAAGGATATTATTAAACTAGAAAGTGTGCAGAAAAGATTTACTAGGATGCTACCGGGACTTGATGGTTTGAGTTATAAGGAGAGGCTGGATAGACTGGGACTTGTTTCTCTGGTGCGTAGGAGGCTGAGGGGTGAACTTATAGAGGGCTATAAAATAATGAGGGGCATAGATCAGCTAGATAGTCAATATCTTTTCCCAAAGGTAGGGGAGTCTAAAACTAGAGGGCATAGGTTTAAGGTGAGAGGGGAGAGATACAAAACTGTCCAGAGATGCAATTTTTTCACACAGAGGGTGGTGAGTGTCTGGAACAAGCTGCCAGAGGCAGTAGTAGAGTTGGGTACAATTTTGTCTTTTAAAAAGCGTTTAGACAGTTACATGGATAAGATGGGTAGAGAGGGATATGGGCCAAATGCGGACAATTGGGATTAGCTTAGGGATTTGAAAAAAAAGGGCGGCATGGACAAGTTGGGCCGAAGGGCCTGTTTCCATGCTGTAAACCTCTGACTCGATGACTCTATCGGGTGAAGAGAAAGATCAGCTTCATGTGTGACAGGACAGTTCAAAAATCTGATGGCAGCTGGTAAGAAGCTGTTGTTGCCTCGCTTGGTGCGTGTTTTCAGAGTTCTGTATCTGAAGGGGAGTTGGTGTTTTTGGGGGTCAGAGTGTTCCCCAGGGGTTGATGTTCCCAGTCTCCCGACTCTTCAATTTCCCATTCCAACAAATCCACAGGGATTGGTTTGCCAATTAGCTTGGCCACTCACCGCAGAGTTTCTTCAGATACGGCAGATACTCCTCGGAGAGAAAGTGGAGGAGCTGCTGCAGCAGAACCTTCCGGCATTCCCCAATTGGCAATTAATGTGGGACACTGCTCACTTTCCATCTTAGATGAGAGACCCTTTCCACTCCCCCCATTCCCAACCCACTCCCCCATTCCCAATCCACTGCCCCATTCCCAATCCACTGCCCCATTCCCAACACACACCCCCATTCCCAATCCACTCTCCCCATTCCCAATCCACTCCCTCATTCCCAATCCACTCCCCCATTCCCAACCCACTCCCCCATTCCCAATCCACTCTCCCCATTCCCAATCCACTCCCACATTCCCAATCTACTGCCCCATTCCCAACCCACTCCCCCATTCCCAACCCACTCCCCCTATTCCCAGTTCACTGCCACATTCCCAATCCACTCCGCCATTCCCAATCCTGACCACAAACTGTGCTTCTCCTACATCCTGGTTTTGAATAATGCCCGGCTGATTTCTGGAGCCCACGGAAAAGGTCAAGTTAGTTGGTGATTAAAGACGACCCTACTTTCTGTAAGGGGGGAATCTTCAGTTTTCATTCCAATGTCATCCACACACGGCTGGACACTGTCCAATTGGGACTCAGGGTAAGAAGGGTTGACCCTGCAAGGGAACAGAGTCCAGCTCCCAGGACTGATCGATGAAAGTGAGTGTTATTCATGGGTACCAGCACCAGAACCAAACAGGAAGCTGATGTGGATTTGGATCATGTCAGCTTCTGACTGATGATCTGACTGTTCCGATGCAATGCCCATCAGATTAGGGTAAAGCAGCAATGAGGCACTCATGGGTGATGCTCACTTTTATCATGTCTGTCCCTGGTCACTGAAGCATCTGTTCCCAGACAGGTTCCTTCCAGCCTCCTCATCCTCAGTCCTACTTGGTGAGTCACCAGCACCGTGTCGAGAATGTCTGAATGACGATCAGCGCCCTTGAAAGCTGATCCTTTGCAAACTGCTCCCTTGTAAGGTCCTCTTCATTCCTCAAGTGACCCAGCGTCCAGGACTCACTAATCATATTGAAATTCTATTGAAAATAGATTTCAATGTTGCAATCAACCTGATGCCCTTTTCAGGTGTGAGGCTGATCTTGCCGGATATCTGGGCTCAGTAAGATCGAGATAGGCAAGAAATCAGGCGCGAACCTGATTTTTCGCCTCTCGGGATCTTACTGCTCACCCCGCCTCTCGCCCAGCGGGACGAGAAGGTCAGATCCACCCTCCCCAGAGTCTTAAACTGTGGCTTCCGGATGTCCCTTCATCTTGGGGGTTTGAGTCCATGCTTGGGGTCTTACTCAGGCCACAAGCATCAACCACTGCTGGATTCCTCTTCCCTATTTCTGGGCTAGTTTGGGCTGATTAGATGAGTTCTCTCTGGTTCAGGCCAAGGGAGACAGTGTCCATAACTCCTTCACCACCCTGCTTCACACCTTGCAGTTTACTGGCATCTGGCCAACTGGAGACGTGAAGACATCCGAAGGAAGTTTAGCGCCAGCTTCCACCCACATGTGGGATCTGGCTGAGCTTCCTGTAGGGATTGGTACATATCCCAATTCCCCATGCTACCAAATCCACAGGGATTGGTTTGCCAATTAGCTTGGCCACTCACCGCAGAGTTTCTTCAGATACGGCAGATACTCCTCGGAGAGAAAGTGGAGGAGCTGCTGCGTCAGAACCTTCCGGCATTCCCCAATTGGCAATTAATGTGGGACACTGCTCACTTTCCAACTAAGACTATAGACCCTTTCCACTGCCCCATTCCCAATCCACTGCCCCCATTCCCAATCCACTGCCCCCATTCCCAATCCAATGCCACATTCCCAATCCAATGCCCCATTCCCAATCCAATGCCCCATTCCCAATCCACTGCCCATTCCTATTCCACTGCCCCTTTCCCAATCCAGTCCCCCATTCCCCATCCCCTCCCCCATTCCCAATCCTGACCTCAAACTGTGCTTCTCCTACATCCTGGTTTTGAATAATGCGAGGCTGATTGCTGGAGCCCACGGAGAAGGTCAAGTTAGTTGGTGATTAAAGATGACCCTACTTTCTGTAAGGGGAGAATCTTCAGTTTTCATTCCAATGTCATCCACACACGGCTGGACACTGTCCAACTGGGACTCAGGGTAAGAAGGGTTGACCCTGCAAGGGAACAGAGTCCAGCTCCCAGGACTAATCGATGAAAGTGAGTGTTATTCATGGGCACCAGCACCAGAATCAAACAGGAAGCTGATGTGGGTTTGGATCATGTCAGCTTCTGACTGATGATCTGACTGTTCCGATGCAATGCCCATCAGATTAGGGTAAAGCAGCAATGAGGCACTCATGGGTGAAGCTCACTTTGATCATGTCTGTCCGTGGTCACTGAAGCATCTGTTCCCAGACAGGTTCCTTCCAGCCTCCTCATCCTCAGTCCTACTTGGTGAGTCACCAGCACCGTGTCGAGAATGTCTGAATGATGATCAGCGCCCTTGAAAGCTGATCCTTTGCAAACTGCTCCCTTGTAAGGTCCTCTTCATTCCTCAAGTGACTTGGCTTTTTCCATCCACCACCTCCACTCCACTGCCCCCCCTGCCCCCGATCTCCCGGGAGGCCTCAAAGGCCATCATGACAGGTCTCTGTTTGTGGGGACCAGGTGTGACCCTTGCCAGAGAGAACCTTCACCGGTTAGGCCGCGAAGCCAAGTGAGCCTGTGGACGATTGCGGACTGGGCTCACTTGTAATATTTAAAATCTATTTCAAATGGATCACTGCCCCCATTCCCAATCCACTGCCCCCATTCCCAATCCACTCCTAACACTGTCCAACTGGGACTCAGGGTAAGAAGGGTTGACCCTGCAAGAGAACAGATAGATCTCCAGAAGGATCAACTCTTGCTGAGGATTCTCCTGTTGCTTCTTTTGGGTGGCGATCACTCTGCCAAGAACATTTCCACAGCTCTCTCACTTTGTAACAATATCTGAATTGATTGATTTGGTTTATTATTGCCACCTGTATTAGGATACAGTGAAAAGTGTTGTTTCTTGCGTGTGACACAGACAAAGTATACTGTTCATAGAGTACAGAGGGGAGAAGGAAAGGACAGGGTGCAGAATGTACTGTGCAGTTACAGATAGGGTGAAGAGAAAGATCAGCTTCATGTGTGACAGGACAGTTCAAAAGTCTGATGGCAGCTGGTAAGAAGCTGTTGTTGCCTCGCTTGGTGCGTGTTTTCAGAGTTCTGTATCTGAAGGGGAGTTGGTGTTTTTGGGGGTCAGAGTGTTCCCCAGGGGTTGGTGTTCCAATCTCGCGGCTCTTCAATTTCCCAATCCTCCAAATCCACGATAAACCCTTTCCAAACCCCCATCCCCAATCCACTCCCCCATTCCCAAAGCACTGCCCCATTCCCAACACACTCCCCCATTCCCAATCCACTGCCCCATTCCCAATCCACTCCCCCATTCCCAATCCACTGCCCTATTCCCATTCCACTGCCCCATTCCCAATCCACTGCCCCCATTCCCAATACACTGCCCCATTTCCAATCCACTGCCCCATTTCCAATCCACGGCCCTATTCCCAATCCACTGCCCCATTCCCAATCCACTGCCCCCATTCCCAATACACTGCCCCATTCCCAATCCACTCCCCCATTCCCAATCCACTGCCCTATTCCCAATCCACTGCCCCATTCCCAATCCACTGCCCCCATTCCCAATCCACTGCCCATTCCCAATCCACAGCCCCATTTCCAATCCACTGGCCCATTTCCAATCCACTCCCCCATTCCCAATCCTGACCTCAAACTGAGCTTCTCCTCCATCCTGGTTGTGAATAATGCCCGGCTGATTTCTGGAGCCCACGGAGAAGGTCAAGTTAGTTGGTGATTAAAGACGACCCTACTTTCTGTAAGGGGGGAATCTTCAGTTTTCATTCCAATGTCATCCACACACGGCTGGACACTGTCCAACTGGGACTCAGGGTAAGAAGGGTTGACCCTGCAAGGGAACAGAGTCCAGCTCCCAGGACGAATCGATGAAAGTGAGTGTTATTCATGGGCACCAGCACCAGAACCAAACAGGAAGCTGATGTGGATTTGGACCATGTCAGCTTCTGACTGATGATCTGACTGTTCAGATGCAATGCCCATCAGATTAGGGTAAAGCAGCAATGAGGCACTCATGGGTGATGCTCACTTTTATCGTGTCTGTCCCTGGTCACTGAAGCATCTGTTCCCAGACAGGTTCCTTCCAGCCTCCTCATCCTCAGTCCTACTTGGTGAGTCACCAGCACCGTGTCGAGAATGTCTGAATGATGATCAGCGCCCTTGAAAGCTGATCCTTTGCAAACTGCTCCCTTGTAAGGTCCTCTTCATTCCTCAAGTGACTTGGCTTTTTCCATCCACCACCTCCACTACACTGCCCCCCTGCCCCCGATCTCCCGGGAGGCCTCAATGGCCATCATGACAGGTCTCTGTTTGTGGGGACCAGGTGTGATCCTTGCCAGAGAGAACCTTCACCGGTGAGGCCGCGAAGCCAAGTGAGCCTGTGGACGATTGCGGACTGGGCTCACTTGTAATATTTAAATTCAATTGAAAGTAGATTTGAATATTGAAATCAGCCTGACGCCCTTTTCAGGTGTGAGGCTGATCTTGCCGGATATCTGGGCTCAGTAAGATCGAGATAGGCAAGAAATCAGGTGTGAACCCCATTTTTCGCTTCTCTCTCGGGATCTTACCGGCTCACCCCGCCTCTCGCCCAGCGGGACGAGAATGTCAGATCCACCCACCCCAGAGTCTGAAACTGTGGCTTCCGGATGTCCCTTCATCTTGGGGGTTTGAGTCCATGCTTGGGGTCTTAGTCAGGCCACAAGCATCGACTACTGCTGGATTCTTCTTCCCTATTTCCCAGCCAGCTTAGACTGAGTTCTTTCCGGTTCAGGCCAAGGGAGACAGTATCCATAACTCCTTCACCACCCTGCTTCACACCTTGCAGTTTACTGGCATCTGACCAACTGGAGACGTGAAGACATCCGAAGGAAGTTTAGCGCCAGCTTCCACCCACATGTGGGATGTGCCTGAGCTTCCCAATTTCCGATGCCACCAAATCCACAGGGATTGGTTTGCCAATTAGCTTGGCCACTCACCGCAGAGTTTCTTCATAAACAGCAGATACTCCTCGGAGAGAAAGTGGAGGAGCTGCTGCAGCAGAACCTTCCGGCGTCCCCCAATTGGCAATTAATGTGGAACACTGATCATTTTCCATCTGAGATGAGAGACTCTTTCCACTGCGCCATTCCCAATCCAGTTCCACATTCCCAATCCAGTTCCACATTCCAAATCCACTCCCCCCTTCCCAATCCTCTCCCCCCATCCCCAATCCACTCCCACCATCCCCAGTCCACTGCTCCCAATCCCAATCCACTCCCCCATTCCCAATCTTGACCTCAAACTGTGCTTCTCCGACATCCTGGCTTGGAATAATGCCCGGCAGATTTCTGGAGCCCAGGGAGAAGTTCAAGTTAGTTGGTGATTAAAGACGACCCTACTTTCTGTAAGGGGGGAATCTTCAGTTTTCATTCCAATGTAAACCACACACGGCTGGACACTGTCCAACTGGGACTCAGGGTAAGAAGGGTTGACCCTGCAAGGGAACAGAGTCCAGCTCCCAGGACTAATCGATGAAAGTGAGTGTTATTCATGGGCACCAGCACCAGAACCAAACAGTAAGCTGATGTGGATTTGGATCATGTCAGCTTCTGACTGATGATCTGACTGTTCAGATGCAATGCCCATCAGATTAGGGTAAAGCAGCAATGAGGCACTCATGGGTGAAGCTCACTTTTATCATGTCTGTCCCTGGTCACTTAAGCATCTGTTCCCAGACAGGTTCCTTCCAGCCTCCTCATCCTCAGTCCTACTTGGTGAGTCACCAGCACCGTGTCGAGAATGTCTGAATGATGATCAGCGCCCTTGAAAGCTGATCCTTTGCAAACTGCTCCCTTGTAAGGTCCTCTTCATTCCTCAAGTGACTTGGCTTTTTCCATCCACCACCTGGGTGTTTCTTGGGAATTGTGGGGAGTGTTTGGTCTGTTGTTTCCTCATTCTGGGTTGTTTTTAGGTTGCAACAAACTGAGTTTTGGGTGTGATGATATTTAATGTACCATGGGAGCTGGGCAGGGAGGGGTATTACACTTGGGCACGCTCTCCAGAGATAAGATCCTGAAAAATGTCTTAAAAGGGAGGCCATGCCTTAGATTTTCCCACCCAAATTGTGCCGATGCATCCCATTAATTAGATCCACATTCCTGCCCCCTATCTGGCCATCAGTATTTGGGAGCTGATGTTCCATCCACTCATTGCTGGCTCTGTAAGTCCCAGACCACTCCAGGGAGGGCCCAGTACAAGCTCAAGGAATGGCCATCAGCTTCCAGCAAATTCAAGTGTTGTCACCAGTAGCACTTCAGAACTGGGAAGAGTTTTTGTTCAAACTGAAACAACACACAAGTGGAAACAACAGCTCGTCAGCGAGTTTCAACTCATCAGTGAATGTTGGGCTTGTGGCTGTTGGAATAGAATGCAGATATTGGAGACCAGGTTCCAGGGCAGTGTGTTCAGGTGGTGGCAGAAAACTGGAAGGAGGGAAGGAATTGTCTTTGGGGAGGGAGTGACTGCAAGTACAGAGCTAGGCTGCAGATATTGGGAGACCAGGCTCCGGGGAAGGGGGTTCAGATGGTGGCAGCAAAACAGAAGTGGACAAGCCTTGGGAAGCATGAACTGATCAGGACCAGAGTGATCTCCTGGACTTGTTTCGATCGCCACAAGGGGTCGGAGAGGAATTTCCCAGAATTTTTTCCCCAAATTGGCCCTGGGTTTTTAACTCTGGTTTTTCGCCTCTCCCTGGAGATCACATGGTCTGGGGTGGGTGGGGATTGGTCGATATGTTGTGATGAACATGGCGTCACAGTTGCTGTGGGAGGATGTAAGATGGAGCAGAGAGGAAGCTGTCTGTCCCTCAATTATTAACCTTTTAAATCCCATTCTTTCAACAACTGAAATCTGAAAATAAATCTGGGCTGAAATTGGAGACATTTTCTGTGTGATTTTTGATTCATGCCGAGAGAGCCAGGAACAGACTGGGGAGTTTGGGCTGTGAGAGTTACTGTCCTGACCAGTATTTATTCCCCATTGTGGGAATATCATCAGGGCCTAGTTTTAAGGCTGATTTAATTAGATATCCTAAATTAAAGAATTGGACGTATTAAAATCAAACACAGTCAAACCTCGGGCAGACCAGACTTGACCAAAGTCAAATATACAAAGGCACAGGAAGATGTCGGGGCCGGGCCCACCAATCACCCATCAAGGATCATTGCATTCGACTGAGACCCAGCAGGGGATCATCGCGCCCCATTGAAATGCACCGGCCTATTGTTAGAAGGCCAGATCGGGACAGACTTTCTGTCACCGAGAGTTCCTGCAGTTCCCTTGTCTGGGAACAGGTTACATGTGAGCAACACCATGGAGATGGACACCTGGGGGCCGGGCCCCGGTGTCCCGTCAGACAGACATCAAGAAACCCCACTGGGTATTGGGACCCCTCCCGGGACATCATTGGCTGGAATCCAGAGATGTTTCTGGAAAGGCGGGCAGGCAGGGGGATAAAGGTACACATCTCAGACACACCAGCAGCGAAGACTCGATGAGGGAGGCGACCGTGACCATCCGGAAGACTGACCAGAGAAGGAAGGAAGGAAGAAGCTGCCATCGAGACTCACCTTCCTGGCGACGGAGCAGAGGGACCCAGAGAATCGGGCCTGCAGTTTAACCAAACCATCTTTACGGGTAGTATACTTGAATCTGGGGTATACTAGAACCATAGAACCATAGAAAATTACAGCTCAGAAACAGGCCTTTTGGCCCTTCTTGGCTGTGCCGAACCATTTTGTGCCCAGTCCCACTGACCTGCACTTGGACCATATCCCTCCACACCCCTCTCATCCATGAACCCGTCCAAGTTTTTCTTAAATGTTAAAAGTGACCCTGCATTTACCACTTTATCCGGCAGCTCATTCCACACTCCCACCACTCTCTGCGTGAAGAAGCCCCCCCTATTATTCCCTTTAAACTTTTCTCCTTTCACCCTTAACCCACGCCCTCTGGTTTTTTTCTCCCCTAGCCTCAGCGGAAAAAGCCTGCTTGCATTCACTCTATCTATACCCATCAAAACCTTATACACCTCTATCAAATCTCCCCTCAATCTTCTACGCTCCAGGGAATAAAGTCCCAACCTATTCAATCTCTCTCTCTAACTCAGCTTCTCAAGTCCCGGCAACATCCTTGTGAACCTTCTCTGCACTCTTTCAATCTTATTTACATCCTTCCTGTAACTAGGTGACCAAAACTGTACACAATACTCCAAATTCGGCCCCACCAATGCCTTATATAACCTTACCATAACACTCCAACTTTTATACTCGATACTCCGATTTATAAAGGCCAATGTACCAAAGGCACTCTTTACGACCCTATCCACCTGTGATGACACTTTTAGAGAATTCTGTACCTGTATTCCCAGATCCCTCTGTTCAACTGCACTCTTCAGAGTCCTACCATTTACCCTGTACGTTCTACTTTGATTTGTCCTTCCAAAGTGCAATATCTCACACTTGTCTGCGTTAAATTCCATTTGCCATTTTTCAGCCCATTTTTCTAGTTGGTCCAAGTCCCTCTGCAAGCTTTGAAAACCTTCCTCACTGTCCACTACACCTCCAATCTTTGTATCATCAGCAAACTTGCTGATCCAATTTACCACATTATCATCCAGATCATTGATATAGATGACAAACAACAATGGACCCAACACCGATCCCTGAGGCACACCACTAGTCACAGGCCTCCACTCAGAGAAGCAATCCTCCACAACCACTATCTGGCTTCTTCCATTGAGCCAGTGTCTTATCCAATTTACTACCTCCCCATGTATACCTAGCGACTGAACCTTCCTAACTAACCTCCCATGAGGGACCTTGTCAAAGGCCTTGCTGAAATCCAGGTAGACAACATCCACCGCCTTCCCTTCATCCACTTTCCTGGTAACCTCCTCAAAAATCTCTAACAGATTGGTCAAACATGACCTACCACGCACAAAGCCATGTTGACTCTCCCTAATAAGTCCCTGTCTATCCAAATATTTGTAGATTCTATCCCGTATCGCACCTTCCAATAACTTGCCCACCACCGACGTCAAACTTACTGGCCGATAATTTCCCGGATTTCTTTTGGAACCTTTTTTAAACAACGGACAACATGAGCCACCCTCCAATCATCCGGCACCTCCCCCGTGAATACTGACATTTTAAATATGTCTCCCAGGGCCCCTGAAAGTTCAACACTTATCCTCTTGTTTTATATGGGTAATTTAAGGGTTAATAGTGTTATTATTAATAAACTTATTGAACCTTTACTTGTGTTTGTCCTTTGTCCATCTTGCAAATAAGGACACCGGGGTAAAACTTGGAGTAAGCAAACTGGTTGAAAGTATCTGAGAATTAACAGGAACAACAGTAGGACATTGGGGAGAGTTACAGAACAAAGAGATCTCGGGGTACAGGTTCGTAGCTCCTTGAAAATGGAGTCACAGGTGGACAGAGTGGTGAAGAAGGCATTCGGCATGCTTGGTTTCATTGGTCAGAACATTGAATACAGGAGTTGGGACGTCTTGTTGAAGTTGTACAAGACATTGGTAAGGCCACACTTGGAATACTGTGTGCAGTTCTGGTCACCCTATTATAGAAAGGATATTATTAAACTAGAAAGAGTGCAGAAAAGATTTGCTAGGATGCTACCGAAACTTGATGGCTTGGGCTATAAGGAGAGGCTGGATAGACTGGAACTTTTTTCTCTGGAGTGTAGGAGGCTGAGGGGTGATCTTATAGAGGTCTATAAAATAATGAGGGGCATAGATCAGCGAGGTAGTCAACATCTTTTCCCAAAGGTAGGGGAGTCTAAAACTAGAGGGCATAGGTTTAAGGTGAGAGGGGAGGGATACAAAAGTGTCCAGAGGGGCAATTTTTTCACACAGAGGGTGGTGAGTGTCTGGAACAAGCTGCCAAAGGTAGTAGTAGAGGCGGGTACAATGTTGTCTTTTAAAAAGCATTTAGACAGTTACATGGGTAAGATGGGTGGAGAGAGATATGGGCCAAATGCGGGCAATTGGGACTAGCTTAGGTGTTTAAAAAAAAGGAGCAGCATGGACAAGTTGGGCCGAATGGCCTGTTTCCATGCTGTAAACCTCGATGACTTTATTTTAAACGGCCAGACAGAAACTTATTAGCGAGTGCATTTCAAACGAACTGCACCTTAATAGAGAAACTGAACAGAGGTCAGGACAGATTATCGAGAGCAAGTGAGAGAGGAGCAGAGATGGGAGAGCAAAAGAGACAGTGAGGGAGAAACAGAGCGGGGAGAGATGATGGATAGAAGCGCAAGTTTCAATGCTGATAATGAATGTAAAAGCAGCACCAATCCTGGAGTGAGCTGGTGGGGTCGGGGGCCAGGGGAAGCAGTGAATGGGAGTGGAGGGTGGGGACATAGAGATTCTCAATGTTGGTTTGTCCTTATAATGAGTCAGAAACACAGGCTGGGGTGGTATGTGGACTGAGTGGGACACTGACATGCTCTTGTTGCCAAGTTGGTGGTTATAAATTGTTTGTTAAAAGGTGGTGCTTTTTTCTGTGCTTGGACAGTTAAAAAATGCAGGTGCAAATGGGGTCCCAGACTGAAACATTTCTATCGGAAGGCCAAGCAGCAGAGTTGCCCTGGTAACAGGCTGTCAGGCTTTTGAATGTTTTGAAGTTAGCCAAAGAATTTGGACCAGAACAGGCCTTTGAATTTAGCCAATCGGTTTAAATCAGGCATTGGATACCAGCAACCTAATAAATTTGAATTTGATGGATTTGGCAACCTCGGACCAATCCTCGGGGATGTTGGTTGGTCATCACAGGTATAAAAGAAGAGGACAGTGGGACAATCAGGAGAGGCAGCAACTGGCAGCTGCCAGGGGAACAGCCTCACCGGTGTCTTAGAGAAATCTCCACAGCAAAGGTACCAAGGAAGACAGAGGTTCCAGGTAGAAGAATCAACGGAGAAAGCTCAGAATATTCCGGAAGACACAAAACCTGGTTGTAGTTACAGGAGTGACTAAATTCTATATTTTGTCAATAAGTGGGAATTGTATTCATCGAAGCAGCATTCCATTCAATCCGTGTTTTATTGGGTTTGTTAATAGTTTAATTAACGTGTTCACTGTTAGATAAATAAATTGTTACTTGTTGACGTTAGAGATTCAGGGAGTTATGTTGATTTAACCACTAAAAGTTGCTGAAGAGCGAATCGTACCACTTCACATTCACTTTAACAGATTATGAGTCGGGGTCCTCCTCCTTGAGGAGCTCGGTGTTTAGTTCTCAGATGGGCGATCCACCTCCGCTTGATAACACTCTAACAATGGATGGGAAGTCTCCGGCGTTTATTCACCAGCCAGCCTCTGGAGCAAAACGCCCTCCCTCCCCCCTCACTCTGCTCTCCCCTGATGAGAATGCTTTGACGTGCCATGACTGGGACAGTCAGGAGGCATTTGCGCCTACACTTCATTTGAAATGCGTTCCCATTTTATCAGTGTTTAATAATGGGGAGGATGTGAAAATGGGTGCTTCCCCACACCCGTAAGATGTTCAGTGAGTGAGAGGCGTCCCAGCATCTTGCTCTGTCTGTTTTGTTTCGATAATGTTTTGCTGTTTTAAGATTGGAATAGAGGGTATGGGCCACACACGGGCAACTGGGACAAGCTTCATGGTAAAAACTGGGCGGCATGGAGAAGTTGGGTCCAAGGGCCTGTTTCCATGCTGGAAACCTCTCTGACTCTATGATCAACCTCCACATTTTCTGTTTGAAAGCTTTGAGGGTGCAAAGATAGAATCATTTTGCTGTGAGAAAAACAGCGATAACCAGATCGACAAAATATTAATAAATATCAATGAGTTTTTGTCATTCATTTTTAGGGACAAATAATAGACGAGTGGGTCTGTTACACAGAGGGTCTCTCAGGGGTTTGCTGTTTACAAGGTGTGAAGGCCCGAATACACAGTGATGTTGGGGGATGAGGGGGGATCTTTGATAAGAAGGGCAGCTTATAATGCAGGGGTCTGTTCAGCGCACGGGTTATTAGACAGATTAAGGGGGAATTGGGCCAGAAAGAAGGGGGAGTAAGACACGGTGGGGGAGGGGTGGACTGGAGGGCATATTATAAGACAGGGGACTGCTCAGAGCAAGAGAAATGAGTTAATTAAAGCGTAATGTGTCAAATCGGCAGAGCCTACGATTCCAACTCGACAGGAGGGCCCGATTCTGGGAGAGAAAGCAACAGGTGGTCTCAGTTTAGAAGGAGCAGGAATTAGAGAGGTCGGGGCTCTGACCCGTCATTATTATTTAATGAGTCACCAGAGATCAGAGCTGCAAAACATTTCGACATTTAGAGATATAACGATTCGATGGAGAAGTGGAGAGAGAGAATGAGAGTGCAGTGTGCTGTTACAGGGAATGTACATTTATAAAACCTCTCTACAGAAACAGAGTCTGATAATCAGAGAGCCATTCAGATAAATGCAATGTACCTTTACCAAGTATCTGGAAGTATGATGTGGTGGCCATTGCGGAGACTTGGATGTCTCAGGGACAGGACTGGATACTCCAGGTGCCGGGATTCAGATGGTTCAGTAAGGACAGGGAGGGAGGCAAGAGAGGGGGTGGAGTGGTACTGCTGATCAGGGATAGTGTCACAGCTGTAGAGAAGGTGTATGCTGTGGAGGGATTGTCCACCGAGTCTCTGTGGGTGGAAGTTCTGAGTGGGAAGGGGCCAGTCACGTTGCTGGGAGTTTTCTATAGGCCGCCCAATAGTAACAGGGAGGTGGAGGAGCAGATAGGGAAAAAGATCCTGGAGAGATGCAGTAATAGCAGAGTCGTTGTGATGGGAGACTTTAATTTCCCAAACTTAGATTGGAATATCCCGAGGGTAAGGGGATTGGATGGGGAAGAGTTCATTAGGTGTGTTCAGGAGGGTTTCCTGACACAGCATGTGGACAAGCCTACAAGAGGAGAGGCTGTACTTGATCTGATACTGACCAATGAACCTGGACAGTTGTCAGATCTCTCAGTGGGAGAGCATCTTGGGGATAGTGATCGTAACTCTATCTCCTTTAGGCTTGCATTGGAAAAAGAGAGGATCAGGCAAGCTAGGAAAGCGTTTATATGGAGTAAGGGGAAATATGAAGACATAAGGCAGCAAATTAGAGGAGTAAATTGGAAGGAGGTATTCTCGGGGAAATGTACTGAAGAGAGGTGGCAGTTTTTCAAGGAATGTCTGTCGAGAGTTCTACAGGACAACATTCCGAGCAGACAGGGAGGAGTTGGTAGGTTAAAGGAACCGTGGTGCACGAAAGCTGTGCGGGACCTAGTCGAGAAGAAAAGGAAAGCGTACAAAAGGCTTAGGAGAGCTTGGCGAAGATCGGGATCTAGATGAGTATACGGCTTGTAGGAAGGGACTAAAGAAGGAAATTTGGAGAGCCAGAAGGGGTCACGAGAAGGCCTTGACAGGTAGGATTAAGGAGAACCCTAAGGCGTTCTATAAATATGTGAAGAGTAAAAGGATGAGACGTGACGGAATAGGGCCTATAAAAGGTGAAGGCGGGAAAGTCTGTACGAAACCAGTAGAAATGGCAGAGGTGCTCAATGAGTATTTAACCTCGGTTTTCACAGAGGAGAAGGACCTGGGTGGATGTACTGCGGGCGTGCGGTGGACTGAAATTATTGAGTATGTGGACTTTAAGAAAGAGGTTGTGCTGGAATCTTTGAATGGCATCAAGGTAGATAAGTCGCCGGGTCCGGATGGGATGTACCCCAGGTTACTGTGGGAGGCGAGGGAGGAGATTGCAGAGCCTCTGGCGATGATCATTGCGTCGTAGATGGAGACGGGAGAGGTGCCGGAGGATTGGAGGATTGCGGATGTGGTTCCTATTTTCAAGAAGGGGAATAGAGATAGCCCAGGAAATTACCGACCGGTGAGTCTAACCTCAGTGGTTGGTAAACTGATGGAGAAGATCCTGAGGGACAGGATATATGAGCATTTAGAGAGGTTTAGTATGCTCAAGAATACTCAGCATGGCTTTGTCAAGGGCAGATCGTGCCTTACGAGCCTGGTGGAGTTCTTCGAAAATGTGACTAAACACATTGACGAAGGGAAGGCGGTAGATGTGGTTTATATGGATTTTAGCAAGGCGTTCAATAAGGTCCCCCATGCAAGGCTTCTAGAAAAAGTGAGAGGGCATGGGATCCAAGGGGCTGCTGCCCGGTGGACCCAGAACTGGCTTGCCCAAAGGAGGCAGAGAGTGGGTATAGATGGGTCTTTTTCTAAATGGAGGTCGGTCACCAGTGGTGTTCCCCAGGGATCTGTTCTGGGACCCTTGCTGTTTGTCATTTTCATAAATGACCTGGATGAGGAAGCGGAGGGATGGGTTGGTAAGTTTGCCGACGACACGAAGGTTGGTGGGGTTGTGGATAGTCTGGAGGGATGTCAGGAGTTACAGAGGGACATAGATAGGATGCAAGACTGGGCGGAGAAGTGGCAGATGGACTCCTTCAACCCAGATAAATGCGTTGTGGTCCATTTTGGTAGGTCAAATGGGATGAAGGAGTCCTATATAAAAGGAAAGACTCTTAGTACGGTAGAGGATCAGAAGGACCTTGGGGTCCGGGTCCATAGGACTTTGAAATCGGCCCCTCAGGTGGAGGAGGTGGTTAAGAAGGCGTATGGTGTGCTGGCCTTTATCAATCGAGGGATTGAGTTTCGGAGTCCGGGGATAATGATGCAGTTATATAAGACCCTTGTCAGACCCCACTTGGAGTACGGTGCTCAGTTCTGGTCGCCTCACTATAGGAAGGATGTGGAAAAGTTTGAAAGGGTGCAGAGGAGGTTTACAAGGATGTTGCCTGGATTGAGTGGCATGCCTTATGAGGATAGGCTGAGGGAGCTCGGTCTTTTCTCCTTGGAGAGACAAAGGATGAGAGGAGACCTAATAGAGGTGTATAAGATGTTGAGAGGCATAGATCGGGTGGACTCTCAGAGGCTTTTTTCCAGGGTGGAAATGTCTGCTACGAGAGGGCACAGGTTTAAGGTGCTGGGGGGTAGGTACAGGGGAGATGTTAGGGGTAAGTTTTTCACACAGAGGGTGGTGGGCGAGTGGAATCGGCTGCCGTCAGGGGTGGTGGAGGCGAACTCAATAGGGTCTTTTAAGAGACTCCTGGATGAGTACATGGAGCTTAATAGGATGGAGGGTTATAGGTAGGTCTAGAAGGTAGGGATGTGTTCGGCACAACTTGTGGGCCGAAGGGCCTGTTTGTGCTGTAGTTTTTCTATGTTTCTATGTTTCTATCTCTGGAGAGAGAGAGAATGAGAGAGCAGTTCAAATAAATGCAATGTCCCTTTACCAAGTATCTCTGCAGAGAGAGAGAGAGAATGAGAGAGCAGTTCAGATAAATGCAATGTACCTTTACCAAGTATCTCTGCAGAGAGAGAGAATAGAACAAAGAACAATACAGCACAGGAACAGGCCCTTCGGCCCTCCAAGCCCACGCAGCTCCCTGGTCCAAACTAGACCATTCTTTTGTATCCCTCGATTCCCACTCCGTTCATGTGGCTATCTAGATAAGTCTTAAACGTTCCCAGTGTGTCCGCCTCCACCACCTTGCCCGGCAGCGCATTCCAGGCCCCCACCACCCTCTGTGTAAAATATGTCCTTCTGATATCCGTGTTAAACCTCCCCCGCTCACCTTGAACCTATGACCCCTCGTGAACGTCACCACCGACCTGGGAAAAAGCTTCCCACCGTTCACCCCATCTATGCCTTTCATAATTTTATACACCTCTATTAGATCTCCCCTCATCCTCCGTCTTTCCAGTGAGAACAACAGAGAGAGAGAGAGAATGAGAGAGCGGTTCAGGTAACTAAGCTCACAATCGTGGCTCCCTCATTAATTGAGGCGGCTGTCCTTCAGTGAGTGAAGTTTACCGATTGGTTGAGCTGCCTGTTTCTCAGTGGAGAGCGCTCGGTGATTGGTTCTGACAGCGGTTGGCCTGAATGACTTGAGTGTGATTGGCTGTGGTGCTTCTCAGTCAGCATCACAAGCTCCCTGATTGGCTGAACAAAGCAGCTGGTGAAGTATCCCAGGAGCTGAGCTCCCGCCAGGGATCAGGAGATACTGGCGTTCTGATTGGCGGACACAGGTTCAGTCAGTGTGGGCTGTGTCTGATTGGCTGAGGCATTCATTCAGCGAAGCCTTTCCCTGATTGGCTGAGGCGGTGAGTTAGCAATCGCAGTCTCTGATTGGTTAAGGCAGTCAGTTAGCAATCCCTGTCTCTGAGTGGCTGAATTGTTCAGTTAGCATTCCAGGCCATTAATTGGCTGTCAATCAGTTTTGTTTCTTCATTAATTGAATAATTGATGTAACCGGATATTTCACCACGATTCTGATCTGCTCCCTGAACTTGGATTGTGTTGCCACGTAAATAAATGTGTTTGTGCAGCAATTTATGCCCCGCAGCATCACTCCGATTTGTTGAAATGTATATTCAGAATCAGTGCGGGAACTTGATCCTCTTAAATCCAAATATAAAAATTTGATAACAAACAATGACCAGAGGAGAATGAAAGCTCCGGATATGCTGAAGAGTAAAATCATTGACTTCCTTCTGCTCTCCATTTCGGGATCTCTGCGATTCTCTCCCTGACTCTGAGCCCTCAGTCCCTTCCGGACTCGACTGGTCACTAAAATGTGTCTGACTGTCAGAGCGTTGATCAGCAGGATTAAACCGAATGGGAGCAATGGGGTTAAAGCTTTATCAAACCAGTTAAATCCAACCCATCTGGCATCAGCCCAAAAGTTTGTCTTTGTCTTACAGAACCAGTAGACATTGTCGATTATCCATCTAGGTTCAGTTGTAAAGTACCAAGGGATGTTTTTTGCTAAGAGCAGGATGCCGGTTGTTGCCAGAACCACAGCCGCAGTTTTCCCGGTGCAATATTTAGTTTTCAGTTCCTGGCAGCGAATGGCCACAAATCGATCGAAGGAGAAAGTGACGGTGAACCAGACAGAACAGTCTTTGGCTGCAGTCTTCAGAATGGAATTAACACGACACACAGGGGCGAGGAAGAGGAAACTCCAGGGGAAAAAATAATAATTTATGTAGACGAGAAAGGGTTCAGAGATAATGAACAGTAGATCCGCCACCGCCATGGCCACCAGGTAGCGAGTGGTGCAGGTGGAGAGGCCACACTTTCCCCGACTCAGGATCACAATTCCCAGTAAATTAACTGTCAGAGAAAAAAGGGATTGGGAAATTAGTGAATAAACATTCTCTGTGTCTGAACTGACAGTGAGGGGAGAGTTTCAGCATTAAACAAATGGACAACAGTTACTGGGCTGCTGGCGGTGTTGTTAGTGGATTTGCTTTATAGATTAACATTGCAGACTTGAAAGTGGCAAATGTAACACCAGTGGTTAAACAGGAGGTGGGGGACAGGATGCTGTGAATGACACAAATTGTCACTTTGAGGGAGGCAGTCTGCAAATTCTGATATTTCACGGATATCGGAGTGGTTCGAATTGTAGCGAATCTACAGGATTAACTCAGAGTGCACAGGTTTCCCAACCAGTCTCAAACTGGACAGAAATATACCAGGGATTGGCAATAGAATCTATCATCCCTCCCTGCACCCAATTATCAGAGCCCACCCCGGAGTTAACACCTACCTGGACAGGACAGCTGATGTGGTTGGAGGTAATTTTTAGGATTATTCTATTAATCTCCCACTCTCTAAATTCATTCCACGTTCTGACACCCCCCTCAGCTTTTCTGTGTCTTTATCCAGATTCCTTTTCCGGTCTGTACCTCTTTCCATTGTTCTCTCTCTCTTTGTCTGTGTCTCCCCCTTTCCCTCCACTTATCCACCTCTTGTCAGCTTCGTCTTTGCTCATGTTGATGCAGAGTAAATGAGCGAGAGAGGGATAAAAGCAGAGACATGGACAGAGACAACGAGCGAGGAAGAGGAATAGAGAAAGAGGGACAAGGCCCCGAGATAGCAAAATCAATCTTTTCACTGAGGCAAAGAGACAGGAGCAGAGGGAGAAAAAGGAGGGAGTGAGTGAAACAGCGACAGAGGGAAGATGAGGATCATCAAAATGGAGGCGGTGAGGGAGAGAGGGGTGTGCAGGAAAGAGCGACAGGATGTGAGGATCACCAGTACGTAGTCACTGGCTACAGCTCCACTCTTATCCTCTCAGAGAGCCTGACTTGTGGAGAGAAATCCTGGGAGGGAGATTTTAAAAGGAATCGAATATAAAGGGAAGGAAGTCTTGTTCCAACTGTACAAGGCATCGGTGAGGCTGCACCTGGAATATTGTGCACAGGTTTGGTCCCTGTATTTGAGGAGAGATGTAGTGACATTGGAGGCAGCTCAGAGGAGGTTTCACTGGATTGATTCCAGAGATGAGGGGGTTTGTTGTGTGGAGAGAGATTGAACAGTTTGGGCCGACACTCTGGAATTTAGAAGAATGAGGGGAGATCAAATTGAGGTGTTCGAGATGATAAAAGGTCTGGATAAAGTAGATGGGGAGCGGATGTTTCTGCTTGTGGGGAATTCTAGGATGAGAGGTCTTAGGATAAGGGGCAGCAAATTTAAAACAGAGTTGAGGAGAAACTACTTCCCCCAAAGGGTTGTGAATCTGTGGAATTCACTGTCCCAGCGCGCGGTGGATGCTGGGACAGGGAGTACATTGAAGGAGGAGTTAGACAGATTTTTAATTGGGAATGGGGTTGAAGAGTTATGGGGGGAAGGCAGGAGAATGGGGACGAGGAGCATATCAGCCAGGATCGAATAGCGAAGCAGACTCGATGGGCCGAATGGCCTATTTCTGCTCCTACGGACCTATGAACATGCTCACAAAGGTTTGGATTTGTAACAGCGACTGTGTAACTGAGGCTGAACCTGTGTTGTTGTGTTTTACCTTTTCATCAGCTCACACACTTTTGTTTTAAATCTGGCTGCGACTACATTGCAGAGTGTGGGATCTTTCTGTGCAGGATGACCCCGGAATATTTTTTCTCGGACCCCGCTAATTCTCCTGCTCCTTACTTTAAATCTATGCACCCTGGATACTGACACCTCTGCTATGGGGAAAATGTTTTCTGTTCACTATCCTATCTGTGTCCCTCACAATTTGTACAGCTCAATGACTCAACACTCCGTTTTCACTATTGTGAGGAAAACAACCCCAGCCTAACCAGACTCTCTTTGTAGCAGAAGCAGTCCAGCCCAGGCAGCATCCTGGTGAACCTCCTTTGCACCTCTCCAGGGCAATCACACCCTCCCTGTCGTATTGCCACCAGAACTCCCCACAGTCATCCAACTGAGGCCTTTATGAATGTTTTATACAGATTCATCATCATTTCTCTGCTCTAATATTCTAAACATTAGCTCATAAAGGTAACTCTCTCCGATGCCTTCTTAACCATCTTATCATCAGAACTTCACGACGGGATTATAACGCATTAGTCGATTTATGTTCTTCATGTCACCTAGCTTGGTCACCTAGTTACAGGAAGGATGTAAATAAGGTTGAAAGAGTGCAGAGAAGGTTCACAAGGATGTTGCCGGGACTTGAGAAGCTGAGTTACAGAGAGAGATTGAATAGGTTGGGACTTTATTCCCTGGAGCGTAGAAGATTGAGGGGAGATTTGATAGAGGTGTCTAAGATTTTGATCTGTATAGATAGAGTGAATGCAAGCAGGCTTTTTCCGCTGAGGCTAGGGGAGAAAAAAAGCAGAGGGCATGGGTTAAGGGTGAAAGGAGAAAAGTTTAAAGGGAATATTAGGGGGGGCTTCTTCACGCAGAGAGTGGTGGGAGTGTGGAATGAGCTGCCGGATAAAGTGGTAAATGCAGGGTCACTTTTAACATTTAAGAAAAACTTGGACGGGTTCATGGATGAGAGGGGTGTGGAGGGATATGGTCCAAGTGCAGGTCAGTGGGACTAGGTATAAAATGGTTCGGCACAGACAAGAAGGGCCAAAAGGCCAGTTTCTGAGCTGTAATTTTCTATGGTTCTGTGGTTCAATGTCTTTAAAACAGGAACCAAAACAATTCCAAAGAGCAATTGTTCCATTGCAACATCAACAGTGCGAATAGAAATAAAGGAACCAAAATTATAGGAGAAAAAAATCATCAAGAAACACAAAATCTAGTAATGAATAGTCAGTACACATTCCAAAAGTTAGGTTGAAGTTTATTTAAAAGTGTCACAAGTCGGCTCACATTAACAGTTGAATGAAGTTACTGTGAACATCCCTTAGTCATCACACTCCGGTGCCTGTTCGGGTTACACTGAGGGAGCATTTAGCACGGCCAATGCACCCTAACCAGTGCGACTTTTGGACTGTGGGAGGAAACCGAAGCACCCGGAGGGAACCCACGCAGACACGGGGAGAACGTGCAGACTCCGCACAGACAGCAACCAAGAATCGAACCCAGGGAGCTGGTGTTGTGAGGCGTCAGTGCTAACCGCTGTGCCACAATGCTGCCCCTCATTCTTGACAAATTTTGTAGAATTATTTCAACAAATACCAGACATTGCAGATGAGATTAATATGATTGATGTCAAACACTTTGATTTTCTAAGTGCCTCAAGTTAAGACTGAACAGACTCAACGCTAATCCCAGAGCCAGTGGAGTTAGAGGACAAGCAGCAGAATGGGCAACAAGCTGGCTACAAGGACACGGCACAGGGAGTGGGAGTTAAAGGGATTTACTCGGATTGCCGGAAGGTGGGAAGTGGTTTTCCACAAGGATCAGCGCTGGGATCGCTGTCCTTCACCATTTACACCAACAATATGGAATCGGGAAGCGAAATTATAATTTCAAAATTTACAAACGCATCCAAACTGAGAATGACCAGAGAGAAAGACTCCAACTAAAAACAGTAACACGTTCATAATAAACTGTCAATTTACAAACTGGGGATTTGAATTGGAAAGTAATTTCACAATTCCGCAGTGTCAGGTGCTGCATTTTGATCAGAACAATATTTTCCCAATCGCTCCTCAGTGTCTGAATGATTTTTGGGAAGTTTCGAGGTTCATCTGATCAGATTCAAAAATCATTTGAAGGAGTAACACAGTTTTAACAATCCGGAAAACACACATTCAAGTTCATTTCTGAATTAATAGAAATGTGAATAAATCACATTCTTTTGATTAAAATCCCAGGATACTGTACGTTGACGGTTGGGCTGTGGAAATGTCTGGAATGAGTTGTCATCTGTTTCTTTTAACTAGAAAACCGAGCTATCCAGAAGTTTCACATCATACACTGGCCACCAAACATCACTGAAACAAAGCAAAACTCGTCCTGTTTTCAAACCAATCCAAAGTTCAAAGACAGAGACAGCCCAATGAAATCGAGATCTCATTTTCCAATTTAAAGCATAAATTTCAATATAGAACCAATTTCGTTCATTCCAGTTCTTTTCCCAAACACAATACAATTCTCCATGGACAGATAGTGCCAGAAACAGGTGGATACTTAGATCAGATAATCCACCATGCTGAAAGAACCACAGTCAGTACAATTCTACCCTGACAAATACATCCTGCAAGACTTGTTCAGTGGCCTCAGATATTCCACTCCGGTAAGTGACCCACACTCAAGAAATGATTCTTACTCCCACTAAACGTTATATCACCTTCACTGATGTTCGATCGAACGGTGCACTAGATTCCACTAACTACAATCACTTCACTGATCAGTGTGCACATGAGATCCTTACAGAGGTTTGTCAGTTGAGGAAAAGGAATAAAACTATGGAGACGTTTTAATACATTTAATTTAAATTAATTGCATCGTTCACATAGTGTCTGTATAACGATGGACATGAGACCAGCATGGAACATTTTCAGTCAGAGTTTAAAATCAGAGAGCCGCTCACACACAGTTTTAGACAAGTTCAATGGTTAGAGTCACTTACCAGGAACACCAATAATGGTAATGATTGTGTAGAAAATTTTCTGAACCATTTTAATTGGAATATGCATTTTCCCAGTGAAGCGAGAGTCCCTTCGTGCTGCTGGCAGTCTCTCTGTCTTAATCTGTGATGTTATATATCACCAAAGCCGTTAGTTTATACCCTGTAGAATCACCTCAGGGATTTTGAGGGAGCAACTCGGTTTCTAAATTTAAAAAAAAATGAACAGATTACGACATTGAGTTCAGTGATGGAAAATATTTATTTTTAGAATGAGCTACCGAACACTAACCCTAACCCTAACCCTAACACTAACCCTAACCCTAACCCTAACCCTAAAACTAACCCTAACCCTAACACTAACCCTAACACTAACCCTAACCCCAACCCCAACCCCAACACTAACCCTAACACTAACCCTAACCCTAACCCTAACACTAACCCTAACCCTAACCCTAAAACTAACCCAAACCCTAACACTAACCCTAACACTAACCCTAACCCCAACCCCAACCCCAACCCCAACACTAACCCTAACACTAACCCTAACACTAACCCTAACACTAACCCTAACCCTAACACTAACCCTAACCCTAAAACTAACCCTAACCCTAACACTAACCCTAACACTAACCCTAACACTAACCCTAACCCTAACACTAACCCTAACCCTAAAACTAACCCTAACACTAACCCTAACACTAACCCTAACCCCAACCCCAACCCCAACCCCAACACTAACCCTAACACTAACCCTAACACTAACCCTAACACTAACCCTAACCTCTTTTTACAAACAATGATTTTATTGATCACATTTATCAACTAATAATAACAGGAAAGATGCTGTCCACTCAAACACCATCAGTCCCATCTCTAGATCTCAGGCTGTTTCAGTGATATCTGTCACTGGGCTGTGACCATTCAGTCATTAAGTTCCAATTGTGAGCGTGTTTCTCTCCGGCTGGTCCTACTGCACTCTGGGATGTCGCTGTCTCTTTATCTGTGGACGTTGAGTTATGTGATTTCACTGGGTTCTGGGTGACATAAATTTCCAAATGCAATGGATTAATTATCTGGAGCAATGTAATGTCTAAAAATGATCCCATCCCTGAATCTCCTGAAGCTCCTTAAACTAAGAAAATATTTTGAAAGAATGGAACTTCTCAGAATATTCAGACCCTGCAGCAGATACAAACACATCACCCGACACAGAAGAAGCAGGAAAAAGACCTGACAATTAATGAACAGGTTCCACCACTGCCCCCACCCCCCCGTCACCCCCACCCACCCCCCCACCCAACCCGCCCCCATTTGATTCACAACATTAAATGGACACAAAGCGGGTTGAGATGTGGAGAGAGGGAGAGAGACTCGACCTGTGAGATGGGCTGAAATTAGATAGGGTGAAAGGCTCGGAAAATGATTGGATCAGAGCGAGAGAGGATGACTGACTCTATGAGAGAGGGAGGGTGAAAAAGAGGACGATGGAGAGAAAGATGGAGGGAAGAGAGAGCGTGGGGCAGTGGATGGAGGCAGTGTGAGAGAAATCGTTTTTAACAGAGGGGACTTAGAGGGAGATCAACTCCATCCTTCATGACTCAGTGCTGTGTTCACACTGAACAGCTCAGCAGGAGTTTTGTGTCCTGTTCCTGTTGCACACAAGGTTACTGGGGGAGGACAGAGGGAGGAAAATTGAGAGAGATTGATGGAGGGCGAGCACATAGTTTATTTGGACTTTAGTAAGGTGTTTGACAGGGTCCCACATGGCAGGCTGGTAGACAAACTTAAATCATATGGGATTCGGGGTGGGCTGGCTGGACAGATACAGAACCGGCTTGGTTATAAAATAGTAAGAATTCTCACAACACCAGGTTAAAGTCCAACAGGTTTATTTGGTAGCAAATACCATAAGCTTTCGGAGCACTGCTCCTTCGTCAGTATTTTTCAGACAGTATTCGTCAGACATTTCCACTCCATCTGATGAAGGAGCAGTGCTCCGAAAGCTTATGGTATTTGCGACCAAATAAACCTGTTGGACTTTAACCTGGTGTTGTGAGACTTCTTGCTGTGTTCACCCCAGTCCAACGCCGACATCTCCACATCATGGTTATAAAAGACAGAGAGTAGCGGTGGAAGGTTGTTTTTCAGAATGGAGATCTGTTGCTGGTGGAGTTTGGCAGGGATCAGCGCTGGGACCTCTGTTGTGTGTAGTATATATTAATGATCTGGAGGAAAATGTGGGTGGTCTGATTAATAGGTTTGCAGATGACATGAAGATTGGCGGAGTTGCTGAAAGTGCCAGAAATTGTGAGAGGATACGACAGGATAGAGATAGATTGGAGACTTGGCCACAGAATTGGCACCTGGAGTTTAATCCAGACAAATGTGAGCTGATGCATTTTGGAGGATCAACTTTATACTCTGAATGGCAGATCCCTCAGGAGCATTAACATACAGAGGGATCTGGGCGTGCAGGTCCACAGTTCCCTGAAAGTGGCAACACAGGTGGCCAAGGTAATGAACAAGGCACATAGCATCGGCCGGGGCATTGAGCACAAGAGTTGGGGAATCATGTTGCAGCTATATAAAACCTGGGTTAGGCTGCATTTGGAGTATTCCGTGCAGTTCTGGGCGCCACGCTAGCAGAAGGACGTGGAAGCTTTGGAGAGAGTGGAAAGAAGGTTCACCAGGATGTTGCCTCATCTCGAGGGCGCTGACTGTGAGGAGAGATCGGAAGAACTCGGAGTGTTAACACTGGAAAGACGGAGGCTGAGGGGAGACCTGGTCTACAAGATGATGAGAGGCACAGACAGGGTGGACAGTCAGAGGCTTTTCCCCCAGGGTGGAAGGGTCAGTTACAAAAGGGCACGGGTTCAAGGTGAGAGGGGGAAAGTTTAAGGGAGATGTGTGGGGGGAGTTTTTCATGCAGAGAGTGGTGGGTGCCTGGAACGCGCTGCCAGAGGAGGTGGTGGAAGCAGGCACATTAACAACATTTAAGGGGCATCTGGATGGGTAGATGAATATGCAATAATGCAGGGATATGGACTGTGAGGGTAGAAGGGTTATTTTAAAATTATACAGGGCACCGTGAGAGGCACAGGATTGGAATACCAAATAGTCTGTCCCTGCGCTACTTTTATCTTCGTTCTTTAAGTTCAAAAATGTCTCAATTTATAACTCACTCACTGGGTCTCCAGAAAGATTAATTTTAAACCTTGATCAGGGCAATACCGGACACACCTCACCCGGGTGAAGCCTGTGGAACAGGCCTCAGTCAGCCCTTACGTTGGAAGAAGATCCTCTCACTCGCCCTGGAAACAAGGATTTCCCATTTTGGATCCTCGACACATTCCAGTTTACAAAGTGCAACTTCCTCGGGAGAAAATGAGATAAAATTGTTTAAAATAACAAAAGCAAGGACACAAAATATAACAAAAGCAAGAGGCCAGCCTATCCGCTCTGAATTCAACCTCTCAGGAACAGACCAACACAAACAAAGCAAAGGTTTAAATAAACAGGGGAAAAAAGCTCTCTCTCTCTCTCTCTCACTCCACCCCAGATAAATTATAAATAAAGGAGAATGATGGGCAAAGAGAGAGAGAGAGAGAGATAGAGCGGGAAAACCCAAAACGACATCCTGAATGAAATGAAATAAAATGGCTGCTGCATTTTTATTTAACCGTTGCACTCATCCACTGAAACAAGGCATTGTTTGGGACTGAAGTAAATGCAAAAAGCATCCTGAGGGCCCGGTGATTAGGCCTTGAATTGAGGCCTAGTCACAGAACCAACATTGTCCGTCTGGGAAAAGAAAGCATTTCTCCCCAACCCAGTGAAAGAGAGCCATTCTCTCCGGCCCCGAATCCTCCCAGACATTGCTGGAAGGAGTGAAAGGGGAAAGGGTTATCCACCCTCTGTCACTCCCACCCTGCCCTCACACACCTCACCCCCAACAAAATAACAAATCATATTGGGACTGTCTTTTACATTTATTAATCAATGCAACATCGAAACAAATTGATGGAGTGAGAGCAAAAGCTGGAGTGACAGAGGCTGGGACACTGAACCCTCCTCCCAACCCCCTTCCGCCACACATTCACCAATTCACACCACCCTCTCTAAAACACACACAGGACACTGGGATTGAGAACAAGCCTTTACCAAGGCCAGGGATATTGAATTACATCCCTTCCTGCCCTCCCTCCCAAGTGCTTTATAGTCACTTGGCTAGTTTAATATTTAGGTTGTGTGGTTGCAAGGTGCAGTTCAGGAAAGACTGTAGTTTATTGATGCACAGCAAGATACCATCAGCGGCAATGTGACCATATTCGGACAGGACAAGAGGGAGGCATTTCATTCCTCCAGCCACACCCCTGGTGTAATCCTCACCCCAGCCACTGGGCACCATGTCTATTCCGAGTCTGGATACACATCCCCTCAGCCACAGAAAGAGACAAACTCCCCTCTTTAAACTAGGAACAAGCTGTGTCCATTCCTTTGGGAGACTTTTTAAACTCATCCTCCCAGCATTCACTTATTTATTTGTTTATTGAGCAGTTTATTTCAGTAAATCGGGAATACCAGAGGGCTGTGAATGAGGCTTTTTCTCCAGAGACAGGGAGCTGGGTTCTGACCCCACACTGGAGACCTCCAGATCCTGTGTATATTACCACTCCGTCACTGAACGCCAACCTCTGATTTGCTGTCAATTCCTGTGTTGCCTCACTCTGCCCCCCAAACCCCCGCCTCTCCCTCCACACCTCCCCTCTCTTTTTCCCATTCACTCTCTCTGGCCATCCATTACTCCCAGTCAGGTAGAAATATGGAGCGACTGGGGGAGAGTGAGTGGAGAATTTTACTGTTAACACTCAGTAAAGTGAAAGGAAAGGCTCTCGGCCTTCAGCTTGGATTGAAGTTCAGTCTGTGTTCATCAAGAGAGTAAGAAGTTTAACAACACCAGGTTAAAGTCCAACAGGTTTATTTGGTAGCAAAAGCCACACAAGCTTTCGAGGCTCTGAGCCCCTTCTTCAGGTGAGTGGGAATTCTGTTCACAAACAGAACTTATAAGACACAGACTCAATTTACATGAATAATGGTTGGAATGCGAATACTTACAACTAATCCAGTCTTTAAAGACTGGATTAGTTGTAAGTATTCGCATTCCAACCATTATTCATGTAAATTGAGTCTGTGTCTTATAAGTTCTGTTTGTGAACAGAATTCCCACTCACCTGAAGAAGGGGCTCAGAGCCTCGAAAGCTTGTGTGGCTTTTGCTACCAAATAAACCTGTTGGACTTTAACCTGGTGTTGTTAAACTTCTTACTGTGTTTACCCCAGTCCAACGCCGGCATCTCCACATCATGTTCATCAAGAGAGACAGAGAAAGAGAGAGAGAGAGATGGAGAGAGAGAGAGAGAGAGATGGAGAGAGAGAGAGAGAGAGATGGAGAGAGAGAGAGAGAGAGATGGAGAGAGAGAGAGATGGAGAGAGAGAGATGGAGAGAGAGAGAGAGAGCGATGGAGAGAGAGAGAGAGATGGAGAGAGAGAGAGAGAGATGGAGAGAGAGAGAGATGGAGAGAGAGAGAGATGGAGAGAGAGATGGAGAGAGAGAGAGATGAAGAGAGAGAGAGAGAGAGAGAAATGGAGAGAGAGGGAGAGAGAAATGGAGAGAGAGGGAGAGAGAGAGAGAGACAGAGAGAGATGGAGAGAGAGAGAGAGATGGAGAGAGAGAGAGAGAGATGGAGAGAGAGAGAGATGGAGAGAGAGAGAGATGGAGAGAGAGAGAGATGGCAAGAGAGAGAGAGCGATGGAGAGAGGGAGAGAGATGGAGAGAGAGTGAGATGGAGAGAGAGAGATGGAGAGAGAGAGATGGAGAGAGAGAGATGGAGAGAGAGAGAGAGAGATGTAGAGAGAGAGAGAGAGATGGAGAGAGAGAGAGATGAAGAGAGAGAGAGAGAGATGAAGAGAGAGAGAGGGAGAGAGAAATGGAGAGAGAGGGAGAGAGAAATGGAGAGAGAGGGAGAGAGAGAGAGAGACAGAGATGGAGAGAGAGAGAGAGAAATGGAGAGAGAGAGAGAGAGTTGAATCCTCCTCCCTGGGATCCTCAGAATTAAAAGGCAGATCCTGTCCCTATTTAAGCGTTCCCATGAATTATAGTCTGTGCCTTTCCCTCTGTTTCTAACCCATCATCGCCAGCTGTTTCTATCTCTGTCCCTCTTTAACTCTGTCTCCCCCTCTCCCCTTCCTCTCCCCCTCCCACTCCTCTCCCCCCTCCCACTCCTCTTCCCCGTACCCCTCTCTCCTTCCCCCGCCCCCTCTCCTCTTCCCCCCGCACCCTCTCCTCTTCCCCCCCCCCCCGCCCCTCATTCAGCCATTACTCCCTATCTCACTCCATAGCTCACTCACTCGTCCCCTCCCTCCATCCTGGACACCCTCTGTAAGTAGATCAGGTGAGTGGATGGGAAAATAAATGGATGAGAGTGAGAGAGGATGCCGGACTCTCTGAGAGAGGGAGACCCCCTTCGCCCCAAGTGCTGGATCTAACTGCTTTTTGTGGACATGATATATTTTGTCTTCACCTACTTTCACCGTGAAGAACTCCACAGGCTGACTGCTCTCTGGGTGAAGAAACTTCCCCTCATCTCTATCCTAAACGGTAAACCCTGTATCCTCAGAGAGCGATCACGGTTCTGAACCATCGGGGACATTCTTCCTGCATCCACTCCGACTCGCCCTGTTTGAATTCCTATGAGATTCCCCACATTCCTCTGTACTCCAATGAACGCAGTCCCAACCAACATAATCTCCCCTCACACACCATCCCAATAATCTCTCCGCTAAACTGTAATAAGTCCTCGGAGGTAGAAGTCCCTTCACCAAAATCCCTTCATGAAACAAGTCTGACAGCAGCATGCAAAGTGTTTTCAGTTACCAGTCTACAGGAGGAGTCCCAGAGGGACTGACAGTCCTGGAGAAGTACAAAGTAAGAAGCTCCCTGATTGACCCATCACTTTGGCCCTTAATCAGGGACATCTTTTGACGGGCCCTTAATCAGGGAGTTCATATCCTAACAGGCCACCCTCAATTGCGTGATTGAAGTCATCACATTGTTATAAGTCAGGTCGGATACTTCAAGATGTTCCATGAAGCTCGCCTGATCTGTAACATTTTACATTGAATTCGGCTAGGATGGCCATG
Organism: Mustelus asterias; assembly: GCF_964213995.1. Classification (NCBI taxonomy): domain Eukaryota; kingdom Metazoa; phylum Chordata; class Chondrichthyes; order Carcharhiniformes; family Triakidae; genus Mustelus; species Mustelus asterias. The sequence continues at coordinate 61,964 of NW_027590697.1, forward strand.
AGAGATTTCACTCCAGGTGTGATTCAGCTGACCCACGAGGAACTTTTATCAAAAACAAAGTTTCATTAAGAATATTGTTGAAATGTATAAGAAGACAATTAGCAAGAACTTTTAACATTCGGAAACAAGAAACACAGCAACCAGGATGATGTATAACTCTTCAGGAAATATCTCTAACGTGTTCCAACCCAAGCCAACATCCAACACACAAAACCCTCCAAATAATCACAATACAGCATAGGTTAATGGCCACTTGTTACAGGAATCCCGCCTCCTGGGCTGAATGCTGAAAATCCCTTGTGAAAATACTCAGAAGAGGTTGCAGTCGAATCTGTTTCCCAAAACACAGCTTCTTTAAGGCAGGATGGCAATAAGCCTCTCCTTCTGCTAACTGACAATAGATTCAGAACCAAACAGAGAAGGACAGGGACAGAGAGAGAGAGAGAGGCTGCTTCTTAACTTGCTGCTAAACTGCTTCCAACACACTCCCCAAAACAAAACTGAAACCCCAAAGAAAAAAAACCCTTTCACCTGACTGGCACAAACGATACTGAAATCCCTATCACCTGACTGCACAGCTTAGCTCCACCCCAAATGACATCACTGAAGCTCTAAGCTGCATGATTTAAAGAAAATATTTTTTAAAGGTACACTCGCATGACAACACAAACATTTTCTGCATTGCTTATAGGGCAACAACATCCTTTGTCAGATAAGGAGACCAAAACTGCACATAATATTCCAGCTGCACCCTCAGCAAGGCGCTGTATAATTGTATAAAGACATTCCTCCTCCTTTCTCTCTGTAGGCTAACGTACCATTTGCCTTTTGTCAAATGTCTGCTGCACCTGTATGCTTCCTTTCGATGACTGGTGTTCCAGGCCCCCAGGTCTCGTTGCAAATTTTCCCCACCCAATTTATGGCCATTCAGGTAGTAATCTGCCTTCCCGTTTTTGATACCAAGTGGATTACTTCACACTTCTCCAAATTATACTGCATGCGCCATTCATTGGTCCACACACCCAAACTGTACAGATCACACTGAAGGATCTGTGCATGCTCCTCACAGCTCACCCTCCCACCCAGCTTTATGTCATCTCCATTGGAGATATTACGTTTAATTCCCTCATCTAAATCATTGATATACTGTGACGTTAGTGTGCCTTTAGGAGTTTTGTTTTATTCATGTTCTCGGTAGCTCACAGACTGAGCTGGTGTCATCGATGCCGAGTTGTCTACGAGGAGTTCTTTTATTGCTCCTTAAGTGGCTTTAATGTGGGTTGTTTATTTTTACTTTGGGAATGAGTTTTCTGACCCTGCATTGCCAGGGGGAATAATGTTTGCAGTCTAGGTGATTGGAGCACTTTCATTTTCAGTTCTAAGCTGCAGGTTTTAGTTTTAGGAGGGACATCAGACTGAAAGCAGTGTCTCTCGCTCTCTCTCCCTCCCTGGTTTGGGGAAATGTTGCTGGTTCACTGAAAGCTTCTTGCTTTCCTGCAGTAGACAGTCTGTTGTTGCCGGATGGATGAGAGTCCCACCCTGGTGTTCTGGGAAGTTATTCTGACTTCAAACTGTTCTGAGTGTATCAGGAGAACGGCAGCAATCATCCGAAGGACTCAGTTCCAGTATCACGTGAACATTATCATTGCTGTGTAAAACCTGTGGAAGGGTTTTGTCTAAAGGAAGTTTTTTTGTTTGGAATTGATAACAGTGATTGTTAGTATTCTTACTGTACATCTGAACCGTATTCTTAAGTAAACTTTATTTGATACAAGCTCCCTGGTGTGTCATTTGAATCATCCCTGTGGTGAAACATGTCATGCTTCTCCCAGCCAAATTCAAGATACAAAATGTATGATCCAGGCCGGCACCATAAAACACTTTGCAGTTTCTGACTTGAACCAGAACAATGGGGGCTCTCTTGCAGGATTAAAATTGATATTTCCTGATTGATTTGGGATTATTGAACTCAAAGCGAGTGAGTGGTGAGCGTATTGGTGTTTTCTCTGCAGCTGTTGTATTCAGGTTTAAATAGTTTCGTAAAAGTAATGTTTATTTATTCGTGTCACAAGTAGATGTACATTAACACTGCAATGAAGTTGCTGTGAAAATCCCCCAGTCGCCACACTCCGGTGCCTGTTCGGGTCACACTGAGGGAGAATTTAGCACGGCCAATGCACCCTAACCTGCACATCTTTCAGACTGTGGGAGGGAACCGGAGCACCCGGAGGAAACCCACGCAGACATGGGGAGAACGTGCAGACTCCACACAGACAGTGACCCCGAGCTGGGAATTGAACCCGGGCCCCTGGCGCTGTGAGGCAGCAGCGCTAACCACTGTGTCACCGTGCCTCAGATTAAAAAGTGAATACAGGAGGGTGGAGGAGAATGAGAAGCCTCGGCCTGCACTGTAATAAATTAGACCAGACAAAGTTACAGTGTTGGTGGTTTAAGAAAAGCACTGGGAAGATGTTGTGGTAAAACAGGATAAGCCAATGGGGTTTGTTAAAGTGGTAAAGGACAGACCAGGTGAAGCAAAAAAGATGCAAAAGAATGTGGAGCCTGATCAGGAGCTGATTGATCAGAAGGTGCCGGATCTCTTTCAATAATTCTCTTGTGTGGGGAAAGTTTACTGGTGTGTATCAGGAGGAGCAGGTGATGCGCGATTAAATCACTCGGGAGGCTAGATCGTACCCGGGAAATAAAGGTTTTTATTGGTATCAAGAATGGAGCATACTATATAACAATACAATCCCAGACGAAAGGGTCACCAGGCAGTGCAGTGACCTTTATACTCCTACAGGTAGGCGGAGCCAACTGGAGTGTACCACAGAACAATACCAACAGGTAGAACACCCCAACCCTAACACCAACAGTAACAACAGTAACATATGTACAAGTACCCATAGTGCTAACCATCTATGGTTCAGTACCCATAGTGCTAACCATCTATGGTTCAGTACCCATAGTGCTGACCATCTATGGTTCAGTACCCATAGTGCTAACCATCTATGGTTCACCACAGCAGGTAAAGAATTTAAAATTTTAAGAGATACGGGAGCAAGTCAATGTTTCACAGTAAGAGGTGAGGGGTTATCTTGTCTGGAAGGCGTGTTGCCAGAAAATATGGTTTTGTGTGGAACTCAGAGTGAGGAGAGGTCAGTAGGAGGTCATTTGGGAGCAAGGAAATCTCAGGATAAAATACAAGAACATTTTTATTGGTCTGGAGCGCATAAAGATGTGGTTAAATTTTGTTGGTCATGTCACACATGTCAAGCCACAGGGAAACTTCAAGCGGTGATAAGTCACCATTCCTTTCACACTATCCGCTTCCCCATCACCATGTCCTCATTCCCTTCCCCATTACATTTCTCTCTATCTTCCTCTTTTTCACTTACCCTCCCTCTGAGAATCAGTCTGTCTCTCTGACTCTTCCCAGCCACTCAACCTATCCAGTTTCAGCCCATCTCACAAGTCATCCCTCTCTCTCTCTTTCTCTCACTCTTTCTCTCTCTCTCTCTCCACATCTCAAGCCGTTTCTTTCCCAGTGGAAGGTTGTGTATCAGATGTGGGGCCAGTAACAGTTGGAGCATTTGCATTATTTGTCACAGTTAAATCTGTTTTCTCCTGATCTATGAAGTGTTGTGTTTGTATCTGCTGCAGGGTCTGAATTTTGATATGTCCCATTGGTTCAAAATGTTTTCTCAGTTTGAGGAGCTGCATTAGATTCAGGGGCAAAATAATTGTCTTTGCAGCTAAATAGTTCCAGATTATAGATGAACAGAATATTGCAATATCTGCTCACCCATAACCCACTGAAATCACACAACTCAACGTCCACAGATAAAGAGACAGCGACATCCCAGAGTGCAGTAGGACCAGCCGGAGAGAAACACGCTCACAATTGGAACTTAATGACTGAATGGTCACAGCCCAGTGACAGATATCACTGAAACAGCCTGAGATCTAGAGATGGGACTGATGGTGTTTGAGTGGACAGCATCTTTCCTGTTATTATTAGTTGATAAATGTGATCAGCACTGTCCAGTCTTTGGAAAGAGTTCAGTCAATCTAAAAACAACTTTTCCCTCACTGAACTCAATGTCGTAATCTGTTTGTTCACAAATTTCACAACAAAACAGAAAACCATATTGCTGCCTCCTGTCCCTGAGGTGATTCTACAGTGTATAAAGGAAAGGCTTTGGGAATATGTAACCTCAGAGTTTAGAGACACAGAGACTGGCAGCAGCACAAAGGGACTCTCACTTCACGCTGAAAATGCATCTTCCAATTGACATCGCTGCGAAAATATTCTACCCAATCATTGCCATTATTGGTGTTCCTGGTGAGTGACTCTAACCATTGAGGTTGTGTAAATCTGTGTGTGAGCGGCTCTCTGATTTTAAACTCAGTGAAGATGTTCCATGCTGACCTCATTGTCACTGTTATACAGACACCAGGTGAACGATGTATTTCAGTTCAATCAAACTCTTGAAACATGTCCATGGTACAGGTCATTTTCATCAACTGAGAGTAAAGCTCTGTGAGTAACTCACGGGCTCACTGATCAAGGAAGTTATTGTAGTTGGTGGAATCTTGTGTTGTGTTAGGTTGGGCTCAGTGAAGGATATCTCTCTGGAATAACGTTCAGTGGGAGTAACAATAAAATTAAACATTGAGTGTGGATCACTGACCCGAGCGGAATATCTGACACCAGTGAACAAGAATTGCAGGATGTATTTGTCAGTGTAGAATTGCATTGATTGTGGTTCTTTCACCAGAGCGGAATATCTGATCTAAGTATCCACCTGTTTCTGGCACTATCTGTCCATGGAGAATTGTATTGTGTTTGGGAAAAGGACAGGAATGAAATAAGTTTGGTTCTGTTTTGAATTATATATTTTTTAAATTGCTGAGTGAAATCTCCATTCCATGGAGCTGTCTCTGTCTTTTATCTTTGGAATCACTTGAAAACAGGAAGAGTTGGGCTTTGCTTTAATGATGTTTGGTGGTCAGTGTGTGATGTGTATTCTTCCACTTGTCATTCTCATTCTCATGCTGGATGTGTTTGTAAATTTTGAAATTATCATTTTACATCCCGATTCCATATTGGTGTAATTGATGAAGGACAGTGATCCCAGCGCTGATCCTTGTGGAAAACCACTTCCCACCTTCCAGCAATCAGAGTAAATCCCTTTAACCCCCACTCCCTGTGCCATGTCCTTGTACACAGTTAAGAGTTTTAACAACACCAGGTTAAAGTCCAACAGGTTTATTTGGTAGCAAATATCATTAGCTTTCGGAGCGCTGCTCCTTCGTCAGATGGAGTGGAAATCTACTCTCAAACAGGGCACAGAGAGCACATTTCCACTCCACCTGACGAAGGAGCAGCGCTCCGAAAGCTAATGGCATTTGCTACCAAATAAACCTGTTGGACTTTAACCTGGTGTTGTGAGACTTCTTACTGTGCTTACCCCAGTCCAACGCCGGCATCTCCACACCGTGTCCTTGTAGCCAGCTTGTTGCCCATTCTGCTGCTTGTCCGCTAACTCCACTGGCTCTGAGATTACTCATGTGTCTGTTCAGTCTTAACTTACAGAAGACATTTAGAAACTCAAAGTGTTTGACATCAATTTTATTAATTTCCTCAATAATTGCTGATAATTCCTCAAATAATTGAATGAAATCTGTCAACAATGATGTTAATTTTGGAATATGCGCTGACGACTCTTTACCATGATGTGGAGATGCCGGTGTTGGATTGGGGTGGGCACAGTAAGAAGTCTCTCCTTTCCTCCATTTCTTCCAATCCGGCAGAAAGATTGAAATGGAGAAAGACGGAATGGGAAATCCGCAAAGGGAAACTTGTAAAACTGAGTTAATTTGTCAGCCTTCCTCCCACCTGCCCTCCCCCTGTCCCCCTCCCTGTCTCCAGAAGCTGCTCAACTCCCTCTTTCAGTTTGGGAAGGAGCTGCTGATTCCTTCGGGACACATTTTAAAATCTCCCTTCCAGGATTTCCCTCCGACAAATCAGATTGTCTCCAGGATGTGAGAGGAGCTGCAGCCAGTGACTACACACTGATGACCCTCACATCCTGTCCCTCTCTCTCAAATCCACTCCCTCCATCACCATCTCTGTTTTGTAACACGAGGTTAAAGTCCAACAGGTTTATTTGATAGCACGAACTTTCAGTGAGTGCTCAGCAAAGAACTCTTCAGAGGAGAGGACTCTTCATCACCTGATGAAGGGGCAGCGCTCCAAAAGCTCATGCTACCAAATAGACCTGTTGGACTTTAACCTGGTGCTTTGAGACTTCTTACTGTGCCTACGCCTGTCCAATGCCAGCATCTCCACATCACCTCTGTTTTGACACTTCACTCCCCTTGGCTTTCCCCGGTCTCTGTTTCACTCCCTCGCTTCCTTTTCTCCCTCTGTCACTGTCCCTCTCACTCATTGTAAAGATGGATGTTCCTGTCTCGGTCCTGGTCACTGCTCCCCCCGCATCTTTCTGGATCCCTTCTTCTAACGTTCTCTTTCTACCCGTACCTTTGCTTCTTTCCCTCTCTCTCATGCGCTCGATGTTGAAAGGAGAGATGTAATATTTATTCCTCCCCACTGACAATCACCACAAACCTCATTGCAGTGAGGGGCTGGGAAGAGACACGATCAGGGATCTCCAGTGTGGGGTCAGTGCCCAGCTCCCAGTCTCCACAGAAAAGCCTCAGTCACAGCCCTCTGGGATTCCTGATTTCCAAAAGTCAATAAATAGACCAATCTGTCAATAAATAGATAAATGAATAGATACAGAATAAATAGATAGATAAATAGTTAAATTAATAAATAGATAACAAAATAAATAAATGCTGGCAGGATGATTTTAAAAGGTCTCGCAAAGGAATGGACACAGCTCGTTCCAAGTTTAAAGAGGGGAATTTATCTCTTTCTGTGACTGGGGGAGAGACAGAATGGGGAAGAAATGCTTAAGGAGGTGGATAAATAGAACAATCCTGAAGTGGGTCCAACTCCATCAGCTGCCTGTCCAGGGAAGTGTTCAATCCGGGGTGGGCTCTGATAATTGGGTGCAGGAAGGGTTCGCAGCTTCTATTGCCAATCTCTGGTGTATTTCTGTCCAGTTTGGGTGTAATTGAGAAACCCGTCCAGTCTGAGTTAATCCTGTCAAACAAATCAGATGAGAAATCCAACCTCTCAGGAAATATTTGATCAGAATTTGCAGACTTCCCCCGTCAAAGTGAGAGCTGTGAGATTCACAGCTTCCTGTCCCCCAGCCCCTGCTGAACCAGTGATGTTACATTGGTTACTTTCCAATCTGCAATGTTAATCTCTAACACAACTCCTCCAACAACACCGCCCCGCGGGAACCTCTGTCCATTGGACTGATGCTGAAATCCTCTCCTTACTGTCGGTTCACACATGGAGAATGTTTACTCACTAATTTCCCGGTTCTTATCCCTTTTTCTCTGACAGTTAATTTACTGGGAATTGTGATCCTGAGTCGGGGAAAGTGTGGCCTCTCCACCTGCACCACTCGCTACCTGGTGGCCATGGCAGCGGCAGATCTACAGTTCATCATTACTATCCCCATTCTCCACAAAATAAATAATTATTATTTCCCCTGGAGTTTCCTTTCCCTCACCTCTGTGTGTTGTGTTGAAGGTGTTCTGTTGACTGCAGCCACAGACTGTTCTGTCTGGTTCACCGTCACTTTCTCCTTTGATCGATTTGTGGCCATTTGCTGCCAGAAACTGAAAACTAAATATTGCACCGGGAAAACTGCGGCTGTGGTTCTGGCAACAACCAGCATCCTGCTCTTAGCAGAAAACATCCCCGGGTACTTTACACAGGAGCCTTTGAAGACAATCGACAATGTCCAGTGGGGTTGTAAGACAAAGACAAGCTTTTTCACTGATCCTGGCTGGGTTGGATTTTCCTGGTTTGATCATGTTTTAACCCCATTGCTCCCATTCGGTTTAATCCTGTTGATCAACGCTCTGACAGTCAGACACATTTTAGTGACCAGCCGAGTCCGGAAGGGACTGAGAGCTCAGAGTGAGGGAGAGAATCGCAGAGACCCCGAGATGGAGAACAGAAGGAAGTCAATGATTTTGCTCTTCACCATATCCGGAGCTTTCATTCTCCTTTGGTTGGTGTTTGTTATATTTTTTCTCTATTCTCAAGTGAAACGATTAATTTATGTCACTGATCCTGAATATACATTTCAAGAAGTCGGATATATGCTGCGGGATTTGAATTGCTGCACAAACACATTTATTTATGCGGTGACTCAGTCCAAGTTCAGGGAGCAGATCAGGATCGCGGTGAAATATCCGGTTACATCAATTATTCAATTAATGAAGAAACAATACTGACTGACAGCCAATCAGAGAGTGGGATCACTAACTGACTGCTTCAGCCAATCAGCAGCCCCGCACGCTGACTGAGAGCTGTGCCCGTCAATCAATTGTCTCAGCACTTTGATTGACAGCGGGTCAGCCAATCAAAGACTGGATCTCTGACTGACAGCCGTTCCAGCCAATCAGGACACCAGCAGCTAACGCATCGCCTAAAACACTTTTCTTGGTTCTTGCAGATGTTAAGGAATGCAAGCTTCAACAACCTATCAACACCACTGTCCATCCCAGTCCCTCCACCAGTCCCAATGCCTCGAACTCCATCTCTCCTTCCCCCAGCCCTTGCCGTGTCTTCACCATACCCTCCGACCTTCCCCTCTCTGAGGCTGAGTGTGCTGATCTCAGCAAAGGATTCAGCTTCGTACCCTTTCGTCCCCACCTCAATGAATCCCGGGCTCGACATGATGCTGAACTCTTCCATTGTCACCTTCGTCTCCTTTCCAACTGCTTTGGGCAAGAGTCCTTCCCCCGTTCCACAGATACTTTCATGTGCCTCCAACATTCTGCCTCCAATTGGACACCCCCACAGGGACAATTACCTGCCCTGGATCTTTTCATTTGGGAACTGTTGATGGGACATTGGCCGTCTCAATTTTTCTGACCCCCCTCACGCATTCCAACCTCTCTCCTTCCGAACTTTCCGCTCTTCACCCCCTCAGGTCCGACCCTGACATTGTCACCAAACCTGCCGACAAAGGGGGTGCTGTTGTCGTACCGCGTACTGACCTCTTACTCTCACACACTTCCTCCTACCTCCCCCTGGACCATGACCACACCACTGAACATCAAACCATTGCCTCCAACACCGTCGCCAACCTCATTTCCTCTGGATGCCTTTCCCCCATAGCTTCCAACCTCATAGTCTCCCAACCCCGGACTGCCCGCTTCTACCTACTTCCCCAAGTCCACAAAAAGGACTGTCCTGGTAGGCCCATTGTGACAGCGCGCTCCTGCCCCACCGACCTAACTTCCCCTCTTCTTGACTGCATCCTCACCCCTCTGGTCCATTCCCTCCCCACCTACCCAGGATTCCTCTGATGCCCTGCGCCATATTGTTGGAGTATGCCCGCTCCACTTCTGTGAGAACTCCGGACCTCCGTGGGCCGAGGGTCCTGACTGCCCCTGGCCTCCCCTTCCCCAAAGGGTTTCCGGAATCCCTCTCCGTTCCCTGCGGAGACTGGGCTACCCGTGGCCGCTCTTGGTAGTGCCCCACGCCTTCTACTTTCCACCCGGGCCCTTTTGCTGCGGGGTCGGGCCCCGAGTGCCATGTGTGAGGGAGACCACCTTACGGGGGGTCTGGAGACCCTGCTGCTCCGACGACCCCTCCCTGACTCCCATACCAGAGGTGATACCTCCATCTCCTCGGCCTCCCTAACTTCGGCCTCACTGAGGCAGTTGACCCGGCCGGTGAGCTGATGCTCGGGTAGTTTAAAATACCCCGGGCTGGGTGCTTGAATCACCGTTAACCTCACTGCGGCTGCTACCTCCGGTGCTGCCCAGCTGGGACAGCTCATTGTCACCTGTTGGGTAACGGTGGGGTCGGGTATTTCCCCTACTGTTTCCACCTCTACGGGGGCTTCCTCACTTGCTACCCCCTTCCTCACTCCCTTCTTGCTCTTCCCGGCCCTGGTGGGGTCGAAGAGCTTGCATTGGTTTACATGAAACCATTTCACCTTGCGGGGGAGCTGAACAGCGGATACCATGGGGCTGGCCTTGTCCACTATACTGTACGGCCCCGCGTACAGTGGCTCGAAGGTCCCCACCCGCGCAAAATTGCGGACCATCACCTGCTCTCCTATGGCCCACTCGTGAGTTGTGCTGGGCTCCAGCAGCAGCCTGTTCCTGCGGTGCTGGGCCCCCATGTTACTGGCTGCCTGCCAGTGAACCTGCTTCAGCTGTTCCAACAGCTGGTCTGAGAACTTATCCCTATTGACCTCCCTGAGCTGTCCCTCTGTCAGGGCAGGTACCATGACATGAATCGGAGTCCTCATGACTCGCCCGGTCATGAGCTCGTGTGGGGAATATCCTGTACTCCTGGACTGACTAGCCCTGATCCCCATGAGTACTAGAGGCAGAACTTCCACCCACCGGTTAGGAGAGTTGCCAGTCTCCTTCCGCAACCTCTCTTTGATGGTGCGGTTCAACCTCTCTGCAGGACCCGAGGACTGGGGGTTATAGGCCACATGCCATTTTGCCCTGATGCCCAGGACCTTAAGGGTCGCCTGCATGACCTGCCCCGTGAAATGACTCCCCTGGTCCGACTCCACAAACTGCGGGAGTCCCCACCTGGAGAGCACCTCACTGACTAGGATCTTGGCCGTGCCTACAGCGGTGGCTGTTCGGCACGGGAAGGCTTCCACCCACTTCGAAAACACATCCACTAATACAAGGCAGTACTTGTATCCCCCTGCGGCGGTGGGAAGGGGTCCAATATAGTCGATCTGTACCGACTGCCAGGGCCCCTCCACCCTACGGACGTGCCCCAGCGAAACCTTCCTCTTTTGGGGATCGGGGTTATTCGCGAACGTCCTCCCGGAGGCCAGGCCACCATCCTACCTTCTCTACCCGCTGCCAGGTGGTCTCGGGACTGGGGTGTCCCGCTCCGGGGCTCTCATGAGCTACCTCTATGAATCCCCTCCTATGCTGGGAAGGCACTATCCACTGGTCCCCTCTAAAGAGCATGCCTTCCTTTAAGGTAATGTCCTTCTCTCCATCAGGACCCTCTACCCTTTCCTGCCTACCCAGGGCTGCTATGGCGGTCTTCAACTCGGGGTCCTGTGCCTGAACAGTGGCTAGGTCTGGGGCCAAGGTCACTCTTGGATCCCCTCTCCGGGCTGTCTCCTGACTGCTGCCACCTGTCCTTCCCCGTAAGGATCCCACTCTACCCCGTACCTAGCCCCCTCTCTGGCCAGACTGTCTGCCCTCTGGTTCCCCTCACCCCGTGGCTCTGTCTTGGAGTGGGCTTTATCCTTTTGGATGTACCTATCCCCACCCTCTCCTACAGCAGCCACGATCCTCTCTAACAGGGGTTTTGTGGCGAGGGGCTTCCCATCCGAGGAGGTGTACCCTCGGCGGGACCAGATGGCCAGATACTCCGTGCACGAGTTGCACGTAAACATGCTGTCCGAGCAGATGGTGTATGGAATGGGGAAACGCTCCGGATGTGTGACCACATACATCACTGCGGCCAGCTCTGCCTGCTGAGCGCTCAGTGTGTGGGGGAGCTTGAGGGCCAGGGCTATCTCTGCTTCGGGGTCCCAGATCCCACAACCCGTGAATCTGATGCCCCCCGACACGGAACTGGATCCGTCTACATATATCTCCCTACTTGTGGGATGCAGCCCTGCCCGAAAACCAAAACCTACCTCCCATACCCCCTCTACGGAACAATGGTGTGGCTCCCCTGGGTACACCAGGTTGGCTGCGAGCTGTGGCTCACTCAGCCCCTTCACCCGTAGCGCCATTTGGGACAGCAAGAGAGTCCACCGGGTGATCCTGGCACTACTGACCGTGCCATCTTTAATCCGGCCGTTTAGCAACATTTGGGTTGGGGTGTGATGGGTCAGGAGGGTGATGGGTGCCATTCTAATAAAAACCTGCACCCGCTTCACCGCCCAGTATGTGGCTAGCAGGTGCCGTTCACAGTTGGAGTATGCCCGCTCCACTTCTGTGAGAACTCGGGAGGAATACACCACGGGACTAAGCTTGCCATGCCGTTCTTGGAGGAGTACAGCGCTCAGGCTATCACTGCCTGCTGTTACCTCCAGGAAAAATTCCTCCCGGGGCTCAATGGCTCCCAGAGCTGGGGCCTTTTGCAAGTCCTTCTTGAGTCGGACGAATGCCGACTCGCACTTGCTGTCCCACTCCCATTCCACCCCCTTGTGCAGCAGCCTGAGCAGAGGCGCTGCAGTCGCGACGTAATCTTCAATGAAGTCACGGCAATAGCCTGTGACTCCCAGAAAGGACCGTACCCCCCCTAACGTCTACCGCGACTGGGAGTTCCTGCACTGCCTGTCTCCTGGCCGCATCTATCCCTCTCTCCCCAGCCCTAAGGGTTAAACCCAGGAACCTCACCTCCCTCAACCCGATTTGGGCTTTCTTGGGGTTGACTTTTAACCCTCCCTTACGGAGTAACCCCAACAACTCGTCTACCAGGGGGCCATGTTCCTCGCTACTGTCCGTGAACAGTAGTATATCGTCCACATACTGGACCAGTCTGTGGGGCTCACTAAACTCTTTCAGGCATTCGGCCATACACTGGTGAAACATGTTGGGGCTGTTGTGGAAACCCTGTGGGAGACAGCTCCATGTATACTGCTGCCCCTTAAACGTGAAGGCGAACTTATACTGGTCCTCCCGCCTGACTGGGATGGACCAAAACCCATTCGAAATATCCAGCACTGTAAAAACAGAGGCTGACGCTGGAATTTCTCCTAACAGGTCCGCCACGGCTGCTACCGTTGGGGCGCATGCCGGAATATTCTTATTAAGGACTCTGTAGTCCACTGTGGCCCTCCAGGAATTATCTGGCTTCCTCACCGGCCAGAGCGGTGAGTTCACATGTGTGGCAATTGGCCTCAAAATGCCTTGCCCTACCAGTGAATTTAGGGCCACCTCTAAATCTGCCTCCGCTTCCCGGAGGAAGCTATACTGTTTCTGGGGTCGGGACATGGGGTCTCCATCTATCCTGACCTCTGTCCCAGTGACCCTCCCGCAATCGTGCTTGTGGGTCGCAAAGGCGGCCAAATTCTTCCGGACATACCCCCTATGTTCCTCCGAGGTATTCCCTACCATGGCTTCCAAATCATACCCCTCCTTGGGTTTCACTCCACACAAAGCCCCCCTTTCTTGTGCCCTCTCTATGACCATGACCTCCTTCTCAGCCCCTTCCCCTGCTATACCCCACAAACAGTGGTTCCTCAGGTCCACCAAGACCTGATGAGCCACTATAAAATCGGCGCCGAGGATCCCCTTTCCCTCCTGCTCCCATCTCATCAGGACGCATTTCCACCCGCGCCTGGAGTGTCCCCAACCTGATGGACAGGGGAACAGAGAAAAAAACAGTCTTCTCGTTTCCCGTGAAGCCGACAAGACTGTAGGGCGCCCCGCTGGATAGAGGGGATGTTTGGGGATTGTCCGTGTGGACAATGGTACTGGAAGCACCTGTGTCCAGTAGGTAACTCCCGACCACATCCTGGACCTCCATCCTGACCCAGGGTCTCCCGCATGGGCCATACTCTAATGGACATCGGAAGGTGGGCTGCCCCGCTGGCAGTCATAAGGGAGCTCGTGGTGCGGGTGCGGGCTGGCCCTGGCCTGTTGCCATCGCTACCTGCCCGGACCCTGTTTACTTGGTCTGCAGATAAGCCCAGCAGATCCTTTACATCGATCGTCTCCGGGGTAAGTGCTCCTACCACCGGGGTTGGTATCTTTTTCATGGGAGCCCTTTCCTCCCTGCTCGGGTTCCTACACTCCCTCCCGAAGTGCCCGGGCTTCCCACACCCGTAGCACACCGGCCTCCGGTCTGAGGCCCGGCTGCCTTCCTGCTTCCACTCCCTCCTAGGGAGGGGTGCCGGTGCGACCTCATGCACCTTGCCCTTATCGGGCTTTTCCTCACTTCTCTCCCCGTTGGAATACGCAAGGGTGAGCTTCCTTATTACCTCCGCCTCGTTAAGGTTGGGGTCCAGCGGGTCGAACCAATGCTCGGCCTTTGCCCTAACTCGCGGAAGGCAGTTAGCCACGAGAGTCTTCAGCCAGTGGGCTGTCCTCTCGTCCAGATGTTGCCTGTCTAAGGGAGTCCCACACGCTCCCTCATACACCGTCCACAGCCTGTCTGCAAACATGTCCGGGGACTCAGCGACTTGCTGCTTTGTCTCCCACACCCTTGCGAAGGGACTACCCTGGTTTAACCCCATGGCCTCCAGAACTGCTGTCTGTGCCGCTGCCCATGTGGCAGGTCTTCCCCCTTCCCTGGAGGTCACTGCCTTACATAAATAGGAATCCAGGGTCATCAGCAGTAGTTTCACCCGTTCCACCTCATCACAATCACTTACGTCGGCTGCTTGTTGCACCTCCATAAAATGTAACGACGGGTCTCCCGCCCTAGTCAGTTTTGGGATGTGGGTTACCATCCCCCTGAGCACATGTGCCCCATGGGGAATTATTATTTCGCTCTTTATCGGTCCCCTATCTGCCTGTCCCACTGGGGGACCATACTTGCGCTGCCTCACCAGGCACATCTGCCCTACCTGGGGCTGATGCCCCTCTAACACTACGGCCTCCTGCTCTCCCACCATGATCGGTAGCCCCACCGCCTTGTGGTGTGCTACACATGACGGAGACGCCACTAACTGGGGTTGTTCTCCCGACCCCCCTTGGGCCCGTCCCTCCCTGGACATCCCGAATCCCACCTGCCGACCCGGACACGTTTCCGGCGCCTCAGGAGGCGGTCTATTCCCTTTCCCAAAGGAATGGTGCGCTATACCCGGCGGACACGCCGCCACCTGGGGGTACCCCGTTGACCCCCCTTGGACCTGCCCCTCTCTGGACAGCCCGAACCCCACCTGCCAACCCGGACATGTTTCCGGCGCCTCAGGAGGCGGTCTATTCCCCTTAGCGCCCGGGGAATCATCCGCTGCGAGGAGCCCTCTGCCCCTAGGGGACCCTCCTGGACCTCCCAGGTGCACCCGTCCCCTGACCTTGGACAGAGCCTCCTCCAGCTCTTCTATCCGTGCCTGGCACGGCCCATGCTCGCCGTCACCTAACTCGTCGCAAGCCACCCTGTACGCTGCCTGGATGTCCCTGAACCTCCCTTCCAGCTCCTTGTACCTCTGCGCACCTTGAGCCAGGAGTTTCTGGGCCTCCCGTTCCCTCTCCTTTGCCTCAACTACCTGGCATTGGAGGAATTCCTTTTCATATTGGTGTGACTCGCTAGCTTGTAGGATGCACTGCCTCGCATCAGTTAATTCATTAAATAACTGGTCCTCTGCTCTAGCGCTGTCCCTCGCGCTGGCCCTAACTTTGCTCAACTCTCCCTCCAGTACAGCAATTCTCCTTTCCATTTTGGCTACCTGCTGGGACAGGCAGGCTAGCCAAACTGCCTTTTCCAACCCTTTAGTGTATTCCTTGCTCTCCGTCCATGTGGCCGCAGCCGTTACGGGCTGCTCTGCATTGATTAGTGCTATCACCCATGTCTTGGTGAGGTTAATCTTTTACCATAAGTATGAGGAGATTCTCTCCTCCATCTTACTTCTTTCTCTCACCCCCTCTGACAAGTCACATATCCCAGACCACCGGAGTCCTGTCGCGGCCGCCATTGTAGCGGGATCCCCTTTTTAACTCCACTCGTGGGCTTATTTTAGGTTTGGTTCTCCGTTACCCAAACCCCACCAATGCCCGAGTGATTCTCTCTCTTGCCAATGGAACAATGGCCGCCTTGCGTCTACTTCACTAGAGTAGCGCTCCCAAGAGAGAGAAAAGGAAACTGCTGCCTATCCACCACCTGGCAGCCTTTCCTGAGTGGGCGGGTTCGAATCGCCCAGAGTACGCTCGGTTCTCGACTCCGGAATTATGGTAAGGGATATTAAAATGTGACCCGACCAGAGATAGCTGATGAGCAAATGAAAGAGCAAGATGGGCTCCAATTGAGTTCAAATCATATATCTTTTATTAAACACCAAAATTAAACCTCATCAACACCAGAAAACAACATATAGGTATCTTATACTCTATAACTATGAACAAAACTAAACGGGCACAACGTCAATTCTAACTTCAAACAGTGTTAGCAATATCTTATACTATGAAAAGGTTCATGAACCCACCATTCCCACAAAAGCCTCCACTGCTGTGTTACCCTCAGGAACTTCACGAATTACTCGGAAATACTCAGTTGAGCCGACCTTGACCTTCTGGTCTGGATGTGTGCTGGAAAACTGCTGTCTGCAACGCGGTTCAGGAGCGTGAGAGAGTTGCCACGCGGGTCCGGAGAGAAAAGAGAGAAAATGGCTGCGAATCCACACTTTTTAAAGTTCCGATTTCAAAAGTCCCGTGACCTCCGCCCCCACCGGCAATTGCAAGATCAATGGTCCTAGATCACTATCAGCTCCAGTGATAGCACAGCCTATTGAAATCACAAACGGCTGAGACTGCCTTGTCCAGTATGAATGGCCCATCGACGTTCCTAATCACTTTACCGGGGCTCACAGATTGTTTTCCCATCATGGAGATGGGTTTCTCCTCACTGCTGGATAGCCCCATTATCATATCTATTGTATCTTATCCAGGTACATTGTGGCTGGTATTGATCTTCCAGTCTCGATGCAGGTCTGGTCTGGTGACGTCATCTGCTCCCTTTGTGGTTCAGTTAATCTGATCAGCAGCCCGTCTGGACTCTGACTGTGAATTCGACTGGAGGCAGGCAGGGCTGAGCCTGCTGGGAGAAAACAGCCAGTTTCTGCAACCAAATGTGGCCACTTCTACCATTTAAATGGCCAATGTGCATTTTACAGTCCTTATGTGCGTTGGTGTTGCCCGAAAAACTTACATTTTGGAAAATGATTTGGTTACGGTCCCTGGTTGGGACCACATATCGGCCGTCCTTAAGGACAAGCTCATCCTGTACCGATATTGCGTCCCGCCATTTTCCAAAGGAGGCGGGGTTTGCCCCTTCCTGAATTTGTTTCAGGTTCTGTTCACTGCTCTGGGCTTGTTTTAGATCTTCAACCTTGGTCTGGCTAACAGTAACAGCTTCAATTCCCTCTGTAACTATTGGTTGCCAAAATTCTCCCTCTCTAGCACACTGTTTGGCTAATTCATCCGCCCTGATGTTCCCAAGTGGGGAGGTGCGGTGGTGGGCCTTTACTTTAATTATACCATACTCCCGGTCTTGGGCAGCCTGGAAAATAAATCTTAACAGTGGGGGTGATGGTAGAGGTTTCCCATCTGCAGATATGAATCCCCTTGCTTCCCATAGGGGCATGAAGTCTGTTAAACTGCTGCAGACATACATACTATTGGAGTGTATGTCCGCGGGTGTGGGGAACAGGTCAGGATGGCTGACTACGTACGCTATCACTGCCAGTTCTGCAGCTTGTGCACTCATGTGTGCTGGAAGCTTTAAGGCTATCTCCCTCAGGGGCTCGCCTTCTTGGTCTTCCACGTATATCCCACATCCTGTCCTCCTGTTTCCCTCTTCCACCATGGATGACCCATCTACAAAAATGTTGAAACTGTCCTGAGCCTGGGTTTGGCTGATTCCCCCGGCTCCTCCCCCCTTTTGTTTGGGCAAAAATGTCCCCTTGGGGTCTTTTATTGCCGGAACCTGGCATTCATGGGGCTCCCCGCCGTAGGTTAGGTTGTCTGCCAGGAATGTGGGGACCCGGGTGTGTTTGACCGCAATGTCTCGACCCTGTAACATGAGTGTCCACCGTGCAATACGGTTTTGACTAACCGTCCCATCTTTAATTCGGCTGCTCAGCAGTAGTTGTGTGGGGGTGTGTTCTGTAAGTATAGTGAGAGGGTTCAAGCTGACTATGTAGTTAAAGGGGTGCACTGCCCAGAAAACTGATAATAAGTGGGTTTCGCACGCCGAAAAACTTCGTCCAACCGGAGTTAGGATGCGGGAAGCGTAAGCAATTGGGCCGAATCGTCCGTGCCGTTCTCGGAGGAGCGCGGCAGCTAGTGTGCTGTCAGTGGCCGCTACTTCGCAGGTCCCTCATGGCAGGTTGGTTAAGAAGGTTAAGGATCATGGGGTACAAGGAGAGGTGGCTCGATGGGTAGAAAACTGGCTTGGCCACAGGAGACAGAGGGTGACAGTCGAAGGGTCTTTTTCCGGCTGGAGGTCTGTGACCAGTGGTGTTCCGCAGGGCTCTGTACTGGGACCTCTGCTATTTGTGATATATATAAATGATTTGGAAGAAGGTGTAACTGGTGTAATCAGCAAGTTTGCGGATGACACGAAGATGGCTGGACTTGCGGATAGCGAAGAGCATTGTCGGGCAATACAGCAGGATATAGACAGGCTGGAAAATTGGGCGGAGAAATGGCAGGTGGAATTTAATCCAGATAAATGCGAAGTGTTGCATTTTGGAAGAACTAATGTAGGGGGGAGTTATACAATAAATGGCAGAGCCATCAAGTGTATAGAAACACAGAGGGACCTAGGTGTGCAAGTCCACAAATCCTTGAAGGTGGCAGCATAGGTGGAGAAGGTGGTGAAGAAGGCATATGGTATGTGTGGTGAACCATTGTTGGTTCCCACCAGGTAGTGCTGAGCCATGGTCTGGCCAGTACTATGAGTCTGTAGATATGTTACTATTGGGGTTAGGGTTGGGCTGTTCTACCTGTTAATATAGTCCTATGGTACACTCCAGTTGGCTCCGCCTTCCGGGAGAGGTATAAAGGTCACTGCTCTGCCTGGTGACCCTTTAGCCTGGGCTTGTATATTGTATATAGTAGCTCCGTTATTGTTGGTAATAAAAGCCTTTATTTCCCGGGTACAACCAGCCTCCCGTGTGATTTATCGCGCATCAGTATGCTTGCCTTTATAGGACGGGGTATAGAGTATAAAAGCTGGAGTCTGATGATGCAGCTGTATAGAACGCTGGTTAGGCCACATTTGGAGTACTGCGTCCAGTTCTGGTCACCGCACTACCAGAAGGATGTGGAGGCTTCAGAGAGAGTGCAGAGAAGGTTTACCAGGATGTTGCTTGGTATGGAGGGTCTTAGCTGTGAGGAGAGATTGGGTAAACTGGGCTTGTTCTCCCTGGAAAGACGGAGAATGAGGGGAGACCTAATAGAGGTATACAAAATTGTGAAGGGGATAGATAGGGTGAACAGTGGGAAGCTTTTTCCCAGATCGGAGGTGACGATCATGAGGGGTCACGGGCTCAAGGTGAGAGGGGCGAAGTATAACTCAGATATCAGAGGGACGTTTTTTACACAGAGGGTGGTGGGGGCCTGGAATGCGCTGCCAAGTAGGGTGGTGGAGGCAGACACGCTGACATCGTTTAAGACTTACCTGGATAGTCACATGAGCAGCCTGGGAATGGAGGGATACAAACGATTGGTCTAGTTGGACCAAGGAGCGGCACAGGCTTGGAGGGCCGAAGGGCCTGTTTCCTGTGCTGTACTGTTCTTTGTTCTTTGTACTTCAAGGGCAAAAGGGAGTTCAGGGTTGGGTAACTGTAAGGCAGGGGCTTGTGCAAGGGATTGTTTGAGGTCTGAGACTGCTTGTGTGTGTCGCGCAGTCCAGACCCACGGGGTGTTTTTCCGTAAAAGTTCGGACAGGGGAGCGGCTTTCGTTGCGAAACCGTCTGTGTGGTTGCGGCAGTACCCCACTGAGCCCAGAAAGGAGCGTAGGGGGCTCACGTCCTTTGGTAAGGGGAGGCGTGTTACAGATTCGATTCGCTTCCTTTCTATCTCGCGCTTTCCCTCAGTCACTACTGGACCCAAGTAAGAGACCTGTCGTCTCATGATCTGGGCTTTCTTGGGATTTACCTTTAACCCTAATGTAGTGAGGAGGTTCAGCAGTTCATCCAATAACTTCAGATGTTCCCCTCTTGTTTCAGTCTGTAAAAGGAGATCATCTACGTATTGTACCAAACATTCTGGTTTGGAGAATCCCTCCAAGCCTTTTGCTCAGCACTGGTGAAATATGGAGGGGGAGTTATGAAAACCTTGTGGTAAACACGACCAGGTGTACTGTTGTCCCCGGAACGTGAAGGCAAATTTGTATTGGCAGTGGGGATCTCAGGGAATTGTCCAGAAGCCATTACTGATGTCCAACACTGTGAAAAGTTTTGCGTGTGGGGCTTGTTTCATCATGGCTTCTGGGCTAGTCGCCACTGTGGGAGCTGTGACGAGGGTGGTCTGATTTAGGGCTCGATAATCGATTGTGAGTCTCCAGGAACCGTCCGGTTTCCTTACCGGCCATATGGGGGAGTTGTTAGTGGAAGCAACAGGGCGCAGGACTCCTTGTTTTAATAAACTACTAATCACCTTGGTCACTTCCCCGTCGGCTTGCTTAGGGAAGCCGTACTGTCTTTGGGGTTTAGGGTCAGGACCTTCTATGATTACCTCCCCTGTTATTCGGCCGCAGTCATGCTTGTGACTGGCGAATGCCTGTGTGTGTTTGGCTAATATACCCTGTGCTTCAGGGTCTTCCGTCATTTCTGTGGGCCTGATCCACAATTCTCCAAAAGTAGATATTCGGTCTACGTATCTGCCGGTGGCCACCTCGACTGGGGATTGACAGGTGGTTGGCATTTGCCAAATGCAACAGTTGGCAGGGTCAAACGATAGGTTGCATTTCCTCATCAGATCGGAGCCTAGAATGTGCCCTGCCTCTGGGTGGAGTTTAACCAAGATAGCTGGGTGATGACATATGAGATTACCCAGTCAAAATTCTAATGGGTCTGTTTCCAAGCCTTCCAGTAAATGTCCCGTAAAGCCACTTAACATTATTGTTTTCCTGGTAGGCCAAGTGCAGCTGAGGTCACGGGATGTGTTAAGAGTGGAACGGGATCCCCCTGTGTCCCATAGGAACTCGATGGGGCAGTCTCCTACTTTGCCTTTTACAAGGGGTCTCCCTACACTATCCCATTCAGTGTTGCAAACCCAAGTTGGGGAGGTTTGACACAGTCATGCTTCCAGTCCGCAGTCTAATTGGGGGGTAGAGGCTGAAAGGGGTGTCGGAAGCATCCACCGGGGTTGTGATGCATTGTCTGGCAGGTCCTTCTAATGACACAGGTCAAGGTTCTCCTCTGTGAAATCGTTGGGGCGGTCGTGGGGTCTGGCTGGGCGGGGCTCTACATTCCCTGGCAAAATGGCCGATCTGGCCACAGTTGTAACACTGCGCTTTTGGGGGTGGATATCTGGAAGTGGCCTTGTCTTGTTCCCTGTGCCTGGGGTTGGGAATAAATCGGGGGTTCTGTGTGGATTGGGTTCATCTTCCCGTGTTTTGTGGGCTTGGGGGTGTCTGTTTGTCTGACTTCCCGTTCCCACACACACGAGTCACTTTGCAAATGGCCCAGGCTTCTATATGGGTATTATCATCGGGGTCAAAATTCTCACAGGCTTTCCAACTCCCCTCGGTGGCGTGTGCTATCAGGGTCCGGATCCATGTGGGCCGGTGGTGTGCGTTTAATTGGACTCCATTTAATTGGCCGAAAACCGGAACAAATTGGTTCCATAGTCGGCCAGCACAGGCTGTCGGGTGTTCCCCACTCTTTTGTTGCCAGTTGGTTAAGGCTTGTACCGGGTCATCCCTATTGTAGCCTATGGCAGCCAGAACGGCCGCCTTCATTTCTGGTAGGGTTCCCCCGGCCACGTTCTGGGGTTCGGGTCGGGCGGATCGGATGGCGGGACTTAAACATAACAGAATAAGTTTAACCTCTTCAGCCTCGTCTAGGCCGTTTAAAACACGATATTGGGTGATCTGGTCAAAGAGAGCATGTGGATCCCCGGAGGGTTCGAATACCCCAATGGCTTCAGCTCTGTCAGTGAGCTGGGTCATGGTGTAGGGAGTTACATAAGTCACATTGTGGTTCTGTCCGTCCTGTCGTCGGGTGGTGACCGGATTCATCGGCACGGGAACGGGATTAGTGACTGGAGTTATCGGGGTGGGAATCGGACTAGGGGCTGAGACTGAGTTTTCCAGGATGGGAGCCGGATGAGGTGGTGCCGTAGGTTCCATTACCAGGAATGGGGGTGGGGATTCCCAGTCGGCCGGGTTGTTGCAAAATGGCAGCATCCTCTTCGAAACCCCCCCACTCTACCCCTGCGTCACTGTCCCCAGTTTCGGGGGTGTATGCACACATTACACCCCTTTTTATGGCTAGTTGTGATTTTAAATCTGCAATCTCGCGCGGGCATTTGGATTGGTCTGTTACGCGGGCAGTATTTGCTTTTCCTGCTTGGGGCAAAACTTTTACTGCAGCCTGTAGGTCGCTGCGTTTACGTTTAACTCCCTCTCCCTGTTGCAGCGCAGCCTCTCTCTCACTGACAGCGCGCTCTGCCTTTCGCTCGGCTTTATCACATTGAGCCTGGAACTGGCTCATGTGTATCATATTAATCTGCTTCCGTTCCTCTTGTGTAACTACCTCCGCTTCCAGTTGTTGTATGCGCGCGGTAGCTCTCATTAAGTCCTGCTTTAGTTGGGTTACCTGGGCCTCTCTGTCCCGTTTAACCCGAATAATCTCCGCTTCCCTCCCACAGAGCTGTTCCAGACAACTGGCAATCGCAATCGCCTTCCTAAGCTTGGGAGCCCTTTTACCCACTTCCTTGTGGGCACGACTCCAACAATTCCCTCCCTCGGATCCCAGATCTGGTTTCGGGGCGTCACCCCACTGCACCCATTTGGGCCACTTATGGTTCAAATATAAATGGAGAACTTCCTCCCATTCAGCATGACTGGCCATAATTATTTCATCTTAGGGTTTGTCATGTGGATATGTGTAAGGGATCGGGATAGGGGTCCGGTTTTAACCAAATTCCCTCCCGTAGATTTTACCCAAATTCTCTTGTCTATCCGTGTTCTAACTACACGGTTTATCCACCCCGTGTTGCAGAGACCGGGTTTATGGCCCAATTTCCTGGTCCAATCTGTATTAGTCCTTCACTCACTTGAGGCTGAGCACCATGTGGGGCAGCTGCCTCTTAATTCAGGCTCAGACGGAGAGTTGGGGAATACTGGGTTGAAGGTTCGACTTTGGAGCAACGAATCACTTCTCATCGAAGGGCCGTCTCGGGTGCCAGATGTTGTACCTGGAATTCTCAGATCCTTCCCACCAGTTCACTTACTCAAAGTTTTACCCTGGTGCCATTTGCAAGATGGATAAAGGACAAATACAAGTAAAGGTTCAATAAGTTTATTAATAATAACACAATTAACCCTTAAGTTACCCACATGAAACAAGAGGATACCCCAGATTCAAGTATACTACCCGTAAAGATGGTTTGGTTAAACTGCAGGCCCGATGCTCTGGGTCCCTCTGCTCCGTCGCCAGGAAGGTGAGTCTCGATGGCAGCTTCTTCCTTCCTTCCTTCTCTGGTCAGTCTTCCGGATGGTCACGGTCGCCTCCCTCATCGAGTCTTCGCTGCTGGTGTGTCTGAGATGTGTACCTTTATCCCCCTGCCTCCCCGCCTTTCCAGAAACTTCTCTGGTTTCCAGCCAATGATGTCCCGGGAGGGGTCCCAATACCCAGTGGGGTTTCTTGATGTCTGTCTGAAGGGACACCGGGGCCCATCCCCAGGTGTCCATCTCCATGGTGTTGCTCACATGTAACCTGTTCCCAGACAAGGGAACTGCAGGAACTCTCGGTGACAGAAAGTCTGTCCCGATCTGGCCTTCTAACAATAGGCCGGTGCATTTCAATGGGGCGCGATGATCTCCTGCTGGGTCTCAGTAGAATGCAATGATCCTTGATGGGTGATTGGTGGGCCCGGCCCCGACATCTTCCTGTGCCTTTGTATATTTGACTTTGGTCAAGTCTGGTCTGCCCGAGGTTTGACTGTGTTTGATTTTAATATGTCCAATTCTTTAATTTCGGATATCTAATTAAATCAGCCTTAAAACTAGGCCCTGATGATATTCCCACAATGGGGAATAAATACTGGTCAGGACAGTAACTCTCACAGCCCAAACTCCCCAGTCTGTTCCTGGCTCTCTCGGCATGAATCAAAAATCACACAGAAAATGTCTCCAATTTCAGCCCAGATTTATTTTCAGATTTCAGTTGTTGAAAGAATGGGATTTAAAAGGTTAATAATTGAGGGACAGACAGCTTCCTCTCTGCTCCATCTTACATCCTCCCACAGCAACTGTGATGCCATGTTCATCACAACATATCGACCAATCCCCACCCACCCCAGACCATGTGATCTCCAGGGAGAGGCGAAAAACCAGAGTTAAAAACCCAGGGCCAATTTGGGGAAAAAATTCTGGGAAATTCCTCTCCGACCCCTTGTGGCGATCGAAACAAGTCCAGGAGATCACTCTGGTCCTGATCAGTTCATGCTTCCCAAGGCTTGTCCACTTCTGTTTTGCTGCCACCATCTGAACCCCCTTCCCCGGAGCCTGGTCTCCCAATATCTGCAGCCTAGCTCTGTACTTGCAGTCACTCCCTCCCCAAAGACAATTCCTTCCCTCCTTCCAGTTTTCTGCCACCACCTGAACACACTGCCCTGGAACCTGGTCTCCAATATCTGCATTCTATTCCAACAGCCACAAGCCCAACATTCACTGATGAGTTGAAACTCGCTGACGAGCTGTTGTTTCCACTTGTGTGTTGTTTCAGTTTGAACAAAAGCTCTTCCCAGTTCTGAAGTGCTACTGGTGACAACACTTGAATTTGCTGGAAGCTGATGGCCATTCCTTGAGCTTGTACTGGGCCCTCCCTGGAGTGGTCTGGGACTTACAGAGCCAGCAATGAGTGGATGGAACATCAGCTCCCAAATACTGATGGCCAGATAGGGGGCAGGAATGTGGATCTAATTAATGGGATGCATCGGCACAATTTGGGTGGGAAAATCTAAGGCATGGCCTCCCTTTTAAGACATTTTTCAGGATCTTATCTCTGGAGAGCGTGCCCAAGTGTAATACCCCTCCCTGCCCAGCTCCCATGGTACATTAAATATCATCACACCCAAAACTCAGTTTGTTGCAACCTAAAAACAACCCAGAATGAGGAAACAACAGACCAAACACTCCCCACAATTCCCAAGAAACACCCAGGTGGTGGATGGAAAAAGCCAAGTCACTTGAGGAATGAAGAGGACCTTACAAGGGAGCAGTTTGCAAAGGATCAGCTTTCAAGGGCGCTGATCATCATTCAGACATTCTCGACACGGTGCTGGTGACTCACCAAGTAGGACTGAGGATGAGGAGGCTGGAAGGAACCTGTCTGGGAACAGATGCTTAAGTGACCAGGGACAGACATGATAAAAGTGAGCTTCACCCATGAGTGCCTCATTGCTGCTTTACCCTAATCTGATGGGCATTGCATCTGAACAGTCAGATCATCAGTCAGAAGCTGACATGATCCAAATCCACATCAGCTTACTGTTTGGTTCTGGTGCTGGTGCCCATGAATAACACTCACTTTCATCGATTAGTCCTGGGAGCTGGACTCTGTTCCCTTGCAGGGTCAACCCTTCTTACCCTGAGTCCCAGTTGGACAGTGTCCAGCCGTGTGTGGTTTACATTGGAATGAAAACTGAAGATTCCCCCCTTACAGAAAGTAGGGTCGTCTTTAATCACCAACTAACTTGAACTTCTCCCTGGGCTCCAGAAATCTGCCGGGCATTATTCCAAGCCAGGATGTCGGAGAAGCACAGTTTGAGGTCAAGATTGGGAATGGGGGAGTGGATTGGGATTGGGAGCAGTGGACTGGGGATGGTGGGAGTGGATTGGGGATGGGGGGAGAGGATTGGGAAGGGGGGAGTGGATTTGGAATGTGGAACTGGATTGGGAATGTGGAACTGGATTGGGAATGGCGCAGTGGAAAGAGTCTCTCATCTCAGATGGAAAATGATCAGTGTCCCACATTAATTGCCAATTGGGGGACGCCGGAAGGTTCTGCTGCAGCAGCTCCTCCACTTTCTCTCCGAGGAGTATCTGCTGTTTATGAAGAAACTCTGCGGTGAGTGGCCAAGCTAATTGGCAAACCAATCCCTGTGGATTTGGTGGCATCGGAAATTGGGAAGCTCAGGCACATCCCACATGTGGGTGGAAGCTGGCGCTAAACTTCCTTCGGATGTCTTCACGTCTCCAGTTGGTCAGATGCCAGTAAACTGCAAGGTGTGAAGCAGGGTGGTGAAGGAGTTATGGATACTGTCTCCCTTGGCCTGAACCGGAAAGAACTCAGTCTAAGCTGGCTGGGAAATAGGGAAGAAGAATCCAGCAGTAGTCGATGCTTGTGGCCTGACTAAGACCCCAAGCATGGACTCAAACCCCCAAGATGAAGGGACATCCGGAAGCCACAGTTTCAGACTCTGGGGTGGGTGGATCTGACATTCTCGTCCCGCTGGGCGAGAGGCGGGGTGAGCCGGTAAGATCCCGAGAGAGAAGCGAAAAATGGGGTTCACACCTGATTTCTTGCCTATCTCGATCTTACTGAGCCCAGATATCCGGCAAGATCAGCCTCACACCTGAAAAGGGCGTCAGGCTGATTTCAATATTCAAATCTACTTTCAATAGAATTTAAATATTACAAGTGAGCCCAGTCCGCAATCGTCCACAGGCTCACTTGGCTTCGCGGCCTCACCGGTGAAGGTTCTCTCTGGCAAGGATCACACCTGGTCCCCACAAACAGAGACCTGTCATGATGGCCATTGAGGCCTCCCGGGAGATCGGGGGCAGGGGGGGCAGTGTAGTGGAGGTGGTGGATGGAAAAAGCCAAGTCACTTGAGGAATGAAGAGGACCTTACAAGGGAGCAGTTTGCAAAGGATCAGCTTTCAAGGGCGCTGATCATCATTCAGACATTCTCGACACGGTGCTGGTGACTCACCAAGTAGGACTGAGGATGAGGAGGCTGGAAGGAACCTGTCTGGGAACAGATGCTTCAGTGACCAGGGACAGACATGATAAAAGTGAGCATCACCCATGAGTGCCTCATTGCTGCTTTACCCTAATCTGATGGGCATTGCATCTGAACAGTCAGATCATCAGTCAGAAGCTGACATGATCCAAACCCACATCAGCTTCCTGTTTGATTCTGGTGCTGGTGCCCATGAATAACACTCACTTTCATCGATTAGTCCTGGGAGCTGGACTCTGTTCCCTTGCAGGGTCAACCCTTCTTACCCTGAGTCCCAGTTGGACAGTGTCCAGCCGTGTGTGGATGACATTGGAATGAAAACTGAAGATTCCCCCCTTACAGAAAGTAGGGTCGTCTTTAATCACCAACTAACTTGACCTTCTCCGTGGGCTCCAGAAATCAGCCGGGCATTATTCACAACCAGGATGGAGGAGAAGCTCAGTTTGAGGTCAGGATTGGGAATGGGGGAGTGGATTGGAAATGGGCCAGTGGATTGGAAATGGGGCTGTGGATTGGGAATGGGCAGTGGATTGGGAATGGGGGCAGTGGATTGGGAATGGGGCAGTGGATTGGGAATAGGGCAGTGGATTGGGAATGGGGGAGTGGATTGGGAATGGGGCAGTGTATTGGGAATGGGGGCAGTGGATTGGGAATGGGGCAGTGGATTGGGAATAGGGCCGTGGATTGGAAATGGGGCAGTGGATTGGAAATGGGGCAGTGTATTGGGAATGGGGGCAGTGGATTGGGAATGGGGCAGTGGAATGGGAATAGGGCAGTGGATTGGGAATGGGGGAGTGGATTGGGAATGGGGCAGTGGATTGGGAATGGGGGAGTGTGTTGGGAATGCGGCAGTGCTTTGGGAATGGGGGAGTGGATTGGGGATGGGGGTTTGGAAAGGGTTTATCGTGGATTTGGAGGATTGGGAAATTGAAGAGCCGCAAGATTGGAACACCAACCCCTGGGGAACACTCTGACCCCCAAAAACACCAACTCCCCTTCAGATACAGAACTCTGAAAACACGCACCAAGCGAGGCAACAACAGCTTCTTACCAGCTGCCATCAGACTTTTGAACTGTGCTGTCACACATGAAGCTGATCTTTCTCTTCACCCAATCTGTAACTGCACAGTACATTCTGCACCCTGTCCTTTCCTTCTCCCCTCTGTACTCTATGAACAGTATGCTTTGTCTGTGTCACACGCAAGAAACAACACTTTTCACTGTATCCTAATACAGGTGGCAATAATAAACCAAATCAATCAATTCAGATATTGTTACAAAGTGAGAGAGCTGTGGAAATGTTCTTGGCAGAGTGATCGTCACCCAAAAGGAGCAACAGGAGAATCCTCAGCCAGAGTTGATCCTTCTGGAGATCTATCTGTTCTCTTGCAGGGTCAACCCTTCTTACCCTGAGTCCCAGTTGGACAGTGTTAGGAGTGGATTGGGAATGGGGGCAGTGGATTGGGAATGGGGGCAGTGATCCATTTGAAATAGAATTTAAATATTACAAGTGAGCCCAGTCCGCAATCGTCCACAGGCTCACTTGGCTTCGCGGCCTCACCGGTGAAGGTTCTCTCTGGCAAGGATCACACCTGGTCCCCACAAACAGAGACCTGTCATGATGGCCTTTGAGGCCTCCCGGGAGATCGGGGGCAGGGGGGGCAGTGGAGTGGAGGTGGTGGATGGAAAAAGCCAAGTCACTTGAGGAATGAAGAGGACCTTACAAGGGAGCAGTTTGCAAAGGATCAGCTTTCAAGGGTGCTGATCATCATTCAGACATTCTCGACACGGTGCTGGTGACTCACCAAGTAGGACTGAGGATGAGGAGGCTGGAAGGAACCTGTCTGGGAACAGATGCTTCAGTGACCAGGGACAGACATGATCAAAGTGAGCTTCACCCATGAGTGCCTCATTGCTGCTTTACCCTAATCTGATGGGCATCGCATCGGAACAGTCAGATCATCAGTCAGAAGCTGACATGATCCAAACCCACATCAGCTTACTGTTTGATTCTGGTGCTGGTGCCCATGAATAACACTCACTTTCATCGATGAGTCCTGGGAGCTGGACTCTGTTCCCTTGCAGGGTCAACCCTTCTTACCCTGAGTCCCAGTTGGACAGTGTCCAGCCGTGTGTGGATGACATTGGAATGAAAACTGAAGATTCTCCCCTTACAGAAAGTAGGGTCATCTTTAATCACCAACTAACTTGACCTTCTCCGTGGGCTCCAGCAATCAGCCTCGCATTATTCAAAACCAGGATGTAGGAGAAGCACAGTTTGAGGTCAGGATTGGGAATGGGGGAGGGGATGGGGAATGGGGGACTGGATTGGGAAAGGGGCAGTGGAATAGGAATGGGCAGTGGATTGGGAATGGGGCATTGGATTGGGAATGGGGCATTGGATTGGGAATGTGGCATTGGATTGGGAATGGGGGCAGTGGATTGGGAATGGGGGCAGTGGATTGGGAATGGGGCAGTGGAAAGGGTCTATAGTCTTAGTTGGAAAGTGAGCAGTGTCCCACATTAATTGCCAATTGGGGAATGCCGGAAGGTTCTGACGCAGCAGCTCCTCCACTTTCTCTCCGAGGAGTATCTGCCGTATCTGAAGAAACTCTGCGGTGAGTGGCCAAGCTAATTGGCAAACCAATCCCTGTGGATTTGGTAGCATGGGGAATTGGGATATGTACCAATCCCTACAGGAAGCTCAGCCAGATCCCACATGTGGGTGGAAGCTGGCGCTAAACTTCCTTCGGATGTCTTCACGTCTCCAGTTGGCCAGATGCCAGTAAACTGCAAGGTGTGAAGCAGGGTGGTGAAGGAGTTATGGACACTGTCCTCCCTTGGCCTGAACCAGAGAGAACTCATCTAATCAGCCCAAACTAGCCCAGAAATAGGGAAGAGGAATCCAGCAGTGGTTGATGCTTGTGGCCTGAGTAAGACCCCAAGCATGGACTCAAACCCCCAAGATGAAGGGACATCCGGAAGTCACAGTTTAAGACTCTGGGGAGGGTGGATCTGACCTTCTTGTCCCGCTGGGCGAGAGGCGGGGTGAGCAGTAAGATCCCGAGAGGCGAAAAATCAGGTTCGCGCCTGATTTCTTGCCTATCTCGATCTTACTGAGCCCAGATATCCGGCAAGATCAGCCTCACACCTGAAAAGGGCATCAGGTTGATTGCAACATTGAAATCTATTTTCAATAGAATTTCAATATGATTAGTGAGTCCTGGACGCCGGGTCACTTGAGGAATGAAGAGGACCTTACAAGGGAGCAGTTTGCAAAGGATCAGCTTTCAAGGGCGCTGATCGTCATTCAGACATTCTCGACACGGTGCTGGTGACTCACCAAGTAGGACTGAGGATGAGGAGGCTGGAAGGAACCTGTCTGGGAACAGATGCTTCAGTGACCAGGGACAGACATGATAAAAGTGAGCATCACCCGTGAGTGCCTCATTGCTGCTTTACCCTAATCTGATGGGCATTGCATCTGAACAGTCAGATCATCAGTCAGAAGCTGACATGGTCCAAACCCACATCAGCTTACTGTTTGGTTCTGGTGCTGGTACCCATGAATAACACTCACTTTCATCGATCAGTCCTGGGAGCTGGACTCTGTTCCCTTGCAGGGTCAACCCTTCTTACCCTGAGTCCCAATTGGACAGTGTCCAGCCGTGTGTGGATGACATTGGAATGAAAACTGAAGATTCCCCCCTTACAGAAAGTAGGGTCGTCTTTAATCACCAACTAACTTGACCTTTTCCGTGGGCTCCAGAAATCAGCCGGGCATTATTCAAAACCAGGATGTAGGAGAAGCACAGTTTGTGGTCAGGATTGGGAATGGCGGAGTGGATTGGGAATGTGGCAGTGAACTGGGAATAGGGGGAGTGGGTTGGGAATGGGGGAGTGGGTTGGGAATGGGGCAGTAGATTGGGAATGTGGGAGTGGATTGGGAATGGGGAGAGTGGATTGGGAATGGGGGAGTGGGTTGGGAATGGGGGAGTGGATTGGGAATGAGGGAGTGGATTGGGAATGGGGAGAGTGGATTGGGAATGGGGGTGTGTGTTGGGAATGGGGCAGTGGTTTGGGAATGGGGCAGTGGATTGGGAATGGGGGAGTGGGTTGGGAATGGGGGGAGTGGAAAGGGTCTCTGGTCTAAGTTAGAAAGTGAGCAGTGTCCCACATTAATTGCCAATTGGGGGACGCCGGAAGGTTCTGCTGCAGCAGCTCCTCCACTTTCTCTCCGAGGAGTATCTGCCGTATCTGAAGAAACTCTGCGGTGAGTGGCCAAGCTAATTGGCAAACCAATCCCTGTGGATTTGTTGGAATGGGAAATTGAAGAGTCGGGAGACTGGGAACATCAACCCCTGGGGAACACTCTGACCCCCAAAAACACCAACTCCCCTTCAGATACAGAACTCTGAAAACACGCACCAAGCGAGGCAACAACAGCTTCTTACCAGCTGCCATCAGATTTTTGAACTGTCCTGTCACACATGAAGCTGATCTTTCTCTTCACCCGATAGAGTCATCGAGTCAGAGGTTTACAGCATGGAAACAGGCCCTTCGGCCCAACTTGTCCATGCCGCCCTTTTTTTTCAAATCCCTAAGCTAATCCCAATTGTCCGCATTTGGCCCATATCCCTCTCTACCCATCTTATCCATGTAACTGTCTAAACGCTTTTTAAAAGACAAAATTGTACCCAACTCTACTACTGCCTCTGGCAGCTTGTTCCAGACACTCACCACCCTCTGTGTGAAAAAATTGCATCTCTGGACAGTTTTGTATCTCTCCCCTCTCACCTTAAACCTATGCCCTCTAGTTTTAGACTCCCCTACCTTTGGGAAAAGATATTGACTATCTAGCTGATCTATGCCCCTCATTATTTTATAGCCCTCTATAAGTTCACCCCTCAGCCTCCTACGCACCAGAGAAACAAGTCCCAGTCTATCCAGCCTCTCCTTATAACTCAAACCATCAAGTCCCGGTAGCATCCTAGTAAATCTTTTCTGCACACTTTCTAGTTTAATAATATCCTTTCTATAATAGGGTGACCAGAACTGTACACAGTATCCCAAGTGTATCAGTAACTGCAACGCTACATTCTGCACCCTGTCCTTTCCTTCTCCCCTATGTCCTCTATGAACAGTATGCTTTGTCTGTGTCACACGCAAGAAACAACACTTTTCACTGTATCCGAATACAGGTGGCAATAATAAACCAAATCAATCAATTCAGATATTGTTACAAAGTGAGAGAGCTGTGGAAATGTTCTTGGCAGAGTGATCGCCACCCAAAAGGAGCAACAGGAGAATCCTCAGCAAGAATTGATCCTTCTGGAGATCTATCCCTCACCCAATGGGAAAAGACTAGGATCTCAG
This sequence comes from Mustelus asterias, assembly GCF_964213995.1. Classification (NCBI taxonomy): domain Eukaryota; kingdom Metazoa; phylum Chordata; class Chondrichthyes; order Carcharhiniformes; family Triakidae; genus Mustelus; species Mustelus asterias. Next base: position 94,310 of record NW_027590697.1, read on the forward strand.
CTGCCAGAATGGCCACAAGGAGATGGTTCCTCTGAGAATCAAAGCAAACCACTGGCACTGCCCACTGGGGACACTGGCACTACCGGCCTAGTACACTGACAGTGCCCACTGGGCACCCTGGCACTGCCACCAGCAATTGACTGAGGTGGGCGGGTGGGGCGGGAAGGCCAGCGATCGAGTGCTGGCGGGTGGGTGGGGCCTGAGGGGAGGGGCTTGGATGCCGCTTCATAAGGGGAGGTGCCCTCAGGAATCTCGAAGACCCTTAGGAATTGGAGGGGGTGATTGGAGGTGATTCCAGTGGTGAGGAGGCAGATACAGATCTAGAAAAAGTTCATAGAGACCCGTGACGGCTCTCACCAAAGTGGAAATAACCCCCAACAAAGGTCACCCAGAGTGGGCACAAATCCCCCCGAGGGTGGTGACCCCAAATGTGCCGGCACCAACTGGAGACCAGTGTCCCGGGGCTGGGACGGTGTCACCACAGGGCACAATGGGTGTCTCTGGTGAGGGGCCACAAACACTCGCTGATGCACTTGGAGACACCAGTCTGATACTGAGACCACGGCACGGACACCTTCGAGTTATCTGGTGCCAGGGGTAGGATTCTTCCTCAAGTTCTGGGCGGTCTCAGTGCCAGTCGGTTGGCACTGGGGTTTCACCCAATGGTGTGGTGTGGGATGGCAGGTGCTGTTTGGCGATTGGCCTTAACCAGCTGATCCCAGTCGACACCATCGAGACAACAACTGGAGTGTTTCCACCTTGAGACCTTTCTCTTCAGTCCCAAGGTGGAGTCCCAGTAGATATTGGTCAGGACTGACTGTGCGGAACGGGTCCGTGTCAGTGTAATTAGCCCTGAGCAATATCACACTGAGGATGGAGTTGGAGCAGGGTTAGTGCTTGATGCTGATGCAGGGACGTGAGGGCTGGAGGGAAGCTGGGGGCAGAGGCTCATCTTAAAATGAACAATAAAAACAGGTGTGAAAATGAGTGTGGGAAGAGTTCACATCGTGATGATAAATCCACAGGGGAAGGGGGAGAAATAGGCCCAAAGTGAGAGAATTGGTTCCACACCATCTCCAGTCAGCGGAGCTGTGTTGGGATGAATCAGTGGGAGGATTGTTATTGGCCGTTGTATAAAAACAGCCAATGAAAAGACGTGGAGAGTTGTGACGCTGAGAATTGGATGGGACACAGAGGGATGGGCTGAGGAGAATTTCCGTTCCACTGCTCTCTCTCTCTCTCTCTGTGTGGGATATCTGCTGACATTGAGTTGATTTTAGTTGGGATGTACTTTCCCTTTCGTGTGATCCATTTTTCCTTTGTGCTGTTGTTGTGGAATTGAGTCTGTGGATGGTTTGGGGAAACATTTTCTCTTGCTCATCCTGACACCAGTCACGTCGGTTCTAACAGGAGAAGAAAAAAACAATGAAGCATCATTGAACATAGAACATAGAACATAGAACAGTACAGCACAGAACAGGCCCTTCGGCCCACGATGTTGTGCCGAGCTTTATCCGAAACCAAGATCAAGCTATCCCATTCCCTATCATCCTGGTGTGCTCCATGTGCCTATCCAATAACCGCTTAAATGTTCCTAAAGTGTCTGACTCCACTATCACTGCAGGCAGTCCATTCCACACCCCAACCACTCTCTGCATAAAGAACCTACCTCTGATATCCTTCCTGTATCTCCCACCATGAACCCTATAGTTATGCCCCTTGTAATAGCTCCATCCACCCGAGGAAATAGTCTTTGAATGTTCACTCTATCTATCCCCTTCATCATTTTATAAACCTCTATTAAGTCTCCCCTCAGCCTCCTCCGCTCCAGAGAGAACAGCCCTAGCTCCCTCAACCTTTCCTCATAAGACCTACCCTCCAAACCAGGCAGCATCCTGGTAAATCTCCTCTGCACTCTTTCCAGCGCTTCCACATCCTTCTTATAGTGAGGTGACCAGAACTGCACACAATATTCCAAATGTGGTCTCACCAAGGTCCTGTACAGTTGCAGCATAACCCCACGGCTCTTAAACTCCAACCCCCTGTTAATAAAAGTTAACACACTATAGGCCTTCTTCACAGCTCTATCCACTTGAGTGGCAACCTTTAGAGATCTGTGGATATGGACCCCAAGATCTCTGTTCCTCCACAGTCTTCAGAACCCTACCTTTGACCCTGTAATCCACATTTAAATTTGTCCTACCAAAATGAATCACCTCACATTTATCAGGGTTAAACTGCATTTGCCATTTTTCAGCCCAGCTTTGCATCCTATCTATGTTTCTTTGCAGCCTACAACAGCCCTCCACCTCATCCACTCCTCCCCCAATCTTGGTGTCATCAGCAAATTTACTGATCCACCCTTCAGCCCCCTCCTCTAAGTCATTAATAAAAATCACAAAGAGCAGAGGACCAAGCACTGATCCCTGTGGCACTCCGCTGGCAACCTGCCTCCAATCCGAAAATTTTCCATCCACCACCACCCTCTGTCTTCGATCAGACAGCCAGTTACCTATCCAATCGGCCAACTTTCCCTCTATCCCACACCTCCTCACTTTCATCATAAGCCGACCATGGGGGACCTTATCAAACGCCTTACTAAAATCCATGTATATGACATCAATTGCATTATAAGGGGATAACTCCAGACTTTTTCCCGCTCCTCGGTACAATTAACTATTGTCACGGCCCATGGGATTTTCAGAAAAAACAATATTTTATATTGAAACAATGCTCCCCCTTTAGAATTCTCCGAGGGGGGGATTTCCGCAAAAGCACCTGACTTCCAGGAAATGATCATGTGACCAATTTGTATGTGCGGAGTCTGCACGTTCTCCCCATGTCTGCGTGGGTTTTCTCCGGGGGCTCCGGATTCCTCCCACAGTCCGAAAGACGTGCTGGTTAGGTTGATTGGCCGTGCTAAATTCTCCCTCAGTGTACCCGAACAGGCACCGGAGTGTGGCAACATTCACATCGTGTGTTTTGGTCTGTCCTTTCACGACATTTATTTTTAACCTTGTTCACTTCACTGTGAAGGAACCTTCACATGGGGTGGCACAGTGGCACAGTGCTTAGCACTGCTGCCCCACAGCGCCAGGGACCCGGGTTCGTAACTCGGCTTGGGTCAATGCCTGTGCAGAGTTTGCACATTCTCCCCATGTCCGTGTGGGTTTCCTCCGGGTGCTCCGGTTTCCTCCCACGGTCCGAAAGACGTGCTGGTTAGGATGCTAAATTCTCCCTCAGTGTACCCGAACAGGGGCCGGAGTGTGGCGACTAGGGGATTTTCACAATAACTTCATTGCAGTGTTAATGTAAGCCTGCTTGTGACACTAATAAATAAACTTTAAACTTAGACTTTGGGGGTGATTCTGTTTCAAGCGGTTTAGTTTGGGACAAACCTGGGGCACAAAACACTTCTTCCAAACAGGGTTCCGTGAAATTTTGGGAGGAACTTTGCAGCCTCACTGGTCCCGAAACCATAAAATCCCGGCCGAGGTGAATGGACCTTCCCGTGCTCTGCCCCTCACCCGCTCCAATTCCCGTGGCGGGCCGGCCAGTAAAATTCCAGCCTCTGCGTTTAAACATCATGTGAGGTGAAGGACTCGGAACAGTGTGTAGAATTTGTGTGATAGCCCAGCTAAGAAGAGAGAGTGTTGAGTGTGAGGCTGCAGGATGCTCAGTCAGAGTGAAGACAAGGTCACTACATTGAAGAAGAATATTGAAGAATATTTGAACCAGAAGAGTTCTGAGCACAGGTGGCTGTGCCAGCAATGGCTGTGTTGAATGGTGAGTCGACAACCATGGGATTTTACTTTAGTTTAGTTTATTAGTGTCATGAGTAGGCTTCCATCAACACTGCAATGCCACTCATCACCAAGGGCTGATCCAGGGTGAGGAGCCAAATGGATATAAATGTGTCTTGGTGATTGAAGACAGAAGGTAGTTGTAGAGGGTTGCTTTCCAAACTGGAGGCCTGTGACCAGTGGTGTGGCTCAGGGATCAGTGCTGGCTCCACTGTTATTTGTCATTTATGTTAATGATTTGAATGAGAATGGTCAGTAAGTTTGCAGATGACACGACAGTTTGCCGACTGCAGCAACAGGTCCACAGCAAACGCCATTTCCCTGGCCCTGCGCTCAACCCTGGAACACCCGGATAACAAGGACACCTGTGTCAGATTCCTATTTATTGACTACAGCTCAGCCTTCAACACTATTATTCCCACAAAACCCATCTCCAAACTCCGTGGCCTGGGCCTCGGCACCTCCCTCTGCGACTGGATCCTGAACTTCCTAACTCACAGACCGCAATCAGTAAGGATCGGCAACAACACCTCCTCCTCCTTAATTTCGATAAATGCGAGGTGATGCATTTTGGTAGATTGAACCAGGGCAGGACTTACTCAGTTAATGGTAGGGCGTTGGGGAGAGTTACAGAACAAAGAGGTCTGGGGGTACATGTTCAAAGCTCCTTGAAAGTGGAGTCACAGGTGGACAGAGTGGTGAAGAAGGCATTCGGCATGCTTGGTTTCATTGGTCAAAACATTGAATACAGAAGTTGGGACGTCTTGTTGAAGTTGTACAAGACATTGGTAAGGCAACGCTTGGAATATTGTGTACAGTTCTGGTCACCCTATTATAGAAAGGATATTATTAAACTAGAAAGAGTGCAGAACAGATTTACTGGGATGCTACCACTTGATGGTTTGAGTTATAAGGAGAGGCTGGATAGACTGGGACTTTTTTCTCTGGAGCGTAGAAAGCTGAGGTGTGATCTTATAGAGGTCTATAAAATAATGAGGGGAATAGATCAGCTAGATAGTCAATATCTTTTCCCTATGGTAGGGGAGTCTACAACTAGAGGGCGAAGGTTTAAGTTGAGAGGGGAGAGATACACACGGTTCCAGAGGGGCAATTGTTCCACACAGTGGGTGGTGAGTGTCTGGAACAAGCTGCCAGAGGCAGTAGTAGAGGCGGGTACAATTTTGTCGTTTAAAAAGCGTTTAGACAGTTGCATGGTAAGATGGGTATAGAGGGATATGGGTCAAACGCGGTCAGTTGGGACTAGTTTAGGCGATTAAAAAAAGGAGCGGCATGGACAAGTTGGGCCGAAGGGCCTGTTTCTGTGCTGTAAACCTCGATGACTCTATGGCTGGGAGGAAGCGGTCAGTGAGTGAGCTGGGAGTGAGGGCAGGAACCATCTTTAATCAGGCTCCAGTTTCCAGACTATCTGTGAGTGAAGGCACGGGTGATCCTCCCAATCACCAGAGGAGCTTCAATAATCTCCCAATATCATTTCATTTGTCTGACTTGAACAATTGACAATACAAGGTGAACAATTATAGACGAACCTTTTAAACCTCATAATCCTCGATCCAATCATCTGGTCCATGGTGTGTGTTCCCTTTGTGAAGTGAAGCTGTTTCGATCTTCTCTCTGACTACATTCACTCCCAGACAGATCAGCCAGTTAGACACTCAGTGTTGTTACCTTGTCTTCACTCTGACTGAGGCTCCTGCAGCCTCCTGCCTCAACTTAACCCAGTTTACAAACCTATTGTGATGTCTGATCTCACTGAGATGTCCCGGCTCAGGGTCACACTTGTCCTGTGATGTCACCATGTGATCCGTCCAGTTCAAGGGGCCTGGCCTTAAATCAAACAGGGAGTCACACAAACCCCCCCGAGATTACTGAGGTTACAATAAGCTGTTCTAGAATGCACTAACTGGTTCCCGGTCTGTGTAATCTGTTGATTTGACAGATCTCTGAGATTCATGAGTTATTGTTACAAGTGGATGGGGAGTGATAAACTGGCTCCCTTTATTCAGTCTCCCTGATTGGCCAGAACAAAGGTTTTGGAGTGTTTTTTCCCCGTGGATTCCTTTCCCAATCCAAATGTCTGGACTTCCTAATCAGGAACCAACACCACTACATTCTGCACCCTCTCCTTTCCTTCTCTATGAACGGTATGCTTTGTCTGTATAGTGCGCAAGAAACAATACTTTTCACTGTATCCTAATACATGTGACAATAAATCAGATCAAATCAAATCTTGAATCAAAGAATGTTTCCCCTCCCTGGGAAGTGGCTTCTTATTTTGAAGCGGTTTGCTGACTCATTTTTCTGAAGTCCCGAATGTCCAGTCAGTTGAAATCATTTTGCAAATAAAATTTGAATAATAAAGTGGTGTGTGTGTGACACCAACCCGTGTAGAACTGGAATGGGGCGCGTTCAAACCAGATCACTCAGTTTTATCTTTGGGCACTGGAGGCCACATCGGTCACAAAACCGTTCTTGTGTCTGAAATACTGAACACGTGGAAAGGCATTAACTCCCCTCGGAAACGTCACATTAACCTCTCTCTCTCTCTCCAGAAGATATCTGTACACTGACTGGTATCTCTCAGTGCCCTCTCTCCATCTCAGGGAGATATCTGTGCACTCAAAGGTGACTCCCAATCGCCCCTCTCTCTCTCAGAGAGGTATCTGTACACGGACTGGTGTCTCTCAGTCCCCTCTCTCTCTCGGGGAGATATCTGTACACTGACTGATGTCTCTCAGTCCCCTCACTCTCTCAGAGAGATATCTGTACACTGACTGGTGTCTCTCAGTCCTCTCTCTCTCTCTCTCAGGGAGATATCTGTACACCGACTGGTGTCTCTCAGTCCCCTCTCTCTCTCTCAGGGAGATATCTGTACACGGACTGGTGTCTCTCAGTCCCCTCTCTCTCTCGGGGAGATATCTGTACACTGACTGATGTCTCTCAGTCCCCTCACTCTCTCAGAGAGATATCTGTACACTGACTGGTGTCTCTCAGTCCCATCTCTCTCTCGGGGAGATATCTGTACACTGACTGATGTCTCTCAGTCCCCTCACTCTCTCAGAGAGATATCTGTACATTGACTGGTGTCTCTCAGTCCCCTCTCTCTCTCAGGGAGATATCTGTACACGGACTGGTGTCTCTCAGTCCCCTCTCTCTCTCGGGGAGATATCTGTACACTGACTGGTGTCTCTCAGTCCCCTCTCTCTCTCAGGGAGATATCTGTACACTGACTGGTGTCTCTCAGTCCCCTCTCTCTCTCAGAGAGATATCTGTACACTGACTGGTGTCTCTCAGTCCTCTCTCTCTCTCTCTCAGGGTCATATCTGTACACTGACTGGTGTCTCTCAGTCCCCTCTCTCTCTCAGGGAGATATCTGTACACTGACTGGTGTCTCTCAGTCCTCTCTCTCTCTCTCTCAGGTGATATTTGTACACTGACTGGTGTCTCTCAGTCCTCTCTCTCGCTCAGCGAGATATCTGCACACTGACTGGTGTCTCTCAGTCCTCTCTCTCGCTCAGCGAGATATCTGTACACTGACTGGTGTCTCTCAGTCCTCTCCCTCTCTCAGGGTGATATCTGTACACTGACTGGTGTCTCTCAGTCCCCCCTCTCTCACTCAGGGAGATATCTGTACACTGGCTGGTGTCTCTCAGTCCCCTCTCTCTCTCAGGGAGATATCTGTACACTGACTGGTGTCTCTCAGTCCTCTCTCCCTCTCAGGAAGATATCTGTACACTGACTGGTGTCTCTCAGTCCTCTCTCTCTCTCAGGGAGATATCTGTACACTGACTGGTGTCTCTCAGTCCCCTCTCTCTCTCTCTCAGGGAGATATCTGTACACTGACTGGTGTCTCTCAGTCCCCTCTCTCTCTCTCAGGGAGATATCTGTACACGGACTGGTGTATCTCAGTCCCCTCTCTCTCTCTCAGGGAGATATCTGTACACTGACTGGTGTCTCTCAGTCCCCCCTCTCTCTCACTCAGGGAGATATCTGTACACTGACTGGTGTCTCTCAGTCCTCTCTCTCTCTCTCTCAGGGGGATATCTGTACACTGACTGGTGTCTCTCAGTCCCCTCTCTCTCTCAGGGGGATATCTGTACACTGACTGGTGTCTCTCAGTCCCCTCTCTCTCTCTCTCAGGGAGATATCTGTACACTGACTGGTGTCTCTCAGTCCCCTCTCTCTCTCTCAGGGAGATATCTGTACACTGACTGGTGTCTCTCAGTCCCCTCTCTCTCTCTCTCAGGGAGATATCTGTACACTGACTGGTGTCTCTCAGTCCCCTCTCTCTCTCTCAGGGAGATATCTGTACACTGACTGGTGTCTCTCAGTCCTCTCTCTCTCTCAGGGAGATATCTGTACACTGACTGGTGTCTCTCAGTCCCCTCTCTCTCTCTCAGGGAGATATCTGTACACTGACTACTGTATCTCAGTCCCCTCTCACTCTCTCAGGAAGATATCTGCACATTGACTGGTGTCTCTCAGTCCCCTCTCTCTCTCAGGGAGATATCTGTACACTGACTGGTGTCTCTCAGTCCTCTCTCCCTCTCTCAGGGAGATATCTGTGCACTGACTGGTGTCTCTCAGTCATTGTGAGTGGGCGGTGAGTGAGAGGGTGCAGAGTGAGAGGGAGCAGAGTGAGAGGGAGCAGAGTGAGAGGGAGCAGAGTGAGAGGGAGCAGAGTGAGAGGGTAGCGGAGTGAGAGGGAGCAGAGTGGGACGGCTTTGGCTCAAACAGGCTTCGGCGTGAATGGGCAGAGGCGAGGGTAGGTTCCGGTAGGTTGTTGTTGCTTCTTCAGAGTAGAAAGAATGCCAGGCAGGATGTTGGAATGCTTCTCTTGCAGGATGTGGGATGTCAGGGAGACCTCCGGTGTCCCTGACAACGACACCTGCAGGAGGTGCATCCAGCTACAGCTCCTAACAAACCGCGTTCGGGAACTGGAGCGGGAGCTGGATGACCTCCGGATCATTCGGGAGAATGAGGAGTTTATAGATAGTAGCTTCAGGGAGGCAGTTACGCTAAAGGCACAGAACAAGGGAATTGGGTTACCACCAGGCAAGGGAAAGGGCAGGCAGAGCAGGGTTCCCCTGTGGCCATTCCCCTCCACAACAGGTATACTGAATTGGATACCGTTGTGGGAGATGCTTTACCTGGGACAAGCTGCGACAGCCGGATCTCTGGCACTAAGTCTGGTTCTGCACCGCAGAAGGGAGGGTGGACGAAGAGGAGAGCAGTAGTGATAGGGGACTCAATGGTCAGAGGTACGGACAGGAGGTTCTGTGGTCGGGACAGAGACTCCCGCATGGTTTGTTGCCTCCCGTGTGCCAAGGTCAGCGATGTCTCTGATCGCGTGCACAGCGTTCTAAAGTGGGAAGGTGATCAGCCAGATGTCGTGGTACACATCGGTACCAATGACGTAGGAAGGAAGAGTGAGGAGGTCCCGAAGAGTGAGTATAGAGAGCTTGGAAGGAAGTTAAAAAGCAGGACCCCGAGGGTAGTAATCTCAGGATTGCTACCTGTACCACATGCCAGTGAGGGTAGGAGTAGGATGCTCGGGCGGATGAAGACGTGGCTGATGAACTGGTGGAGGGGGCAGGGTTTCCGATTCTTGGATCATTGGGACCTCTTCTGGGGCAGGTGGGACCTGTACAAGAGAGACGGGTCACACCTGAACTACAAGGGGACCAATATACTTACAGGGAGCTTTGCTAGTGTTATTGGGGAGGGTTTAAAGTAGATTTGCAGGGGGATGGGAACCAGAGTGCCAGAGCAGAGAGTGGAGCGGGGGTGAAAATAAATGATGTTAATAGTTCATGCAAATTCACAAATAGAAGGGTTGTGTGTGGTGGCAATAATCTTCTGAGGTGTGTCTATTTCAATGCCAGGAGTATTGTGGGGAAGGCGGACGAGCTGAGGGCGTGGATCGACACATGGAATTATGACATTATAGCCATTAGTGAAACTTGGCTACAGGAGGGGCAGGACTGGCAGCTCAATGTTCCAGGGTTCCGATGTTTCAGACGTGATAGAGGCAGAGGGATGAAGGGTGGGGGGGTGGCATTGCTAGTCAGGGAAAATGTTACAGCAGTGCTCAGGCAGGACAGATTAGAGGGCTTGTCGACCGAGGCCATGTGGGTGGAGCTGAGAAACAGGAAAGGTATGACCACATTAAAGGGGTTGTATTATAGACCACCCAATAGTCAGCGAGAATTGGAGGAGCAAATCTGCAGAGAGATAGCAGACAACTGCAGGAAACACAAAGTTGTGATAGTAGGGGATTTTAATTTTCCACATATAGATTGGGACTCCCATACTGTTAAAGGTCTAGACGGGTTAGAGTTTGTAAAATGTGTTCAGGAAAATTTTCTAAATCAATATATAGAGGTACCAACTAGAGAGGATGCAATATTAGATCTCCTATTAGGAAACGAGTTAGGACAAGTGACGGAAGTGTGTGTAGGGGAACACTTTGGTTCCAGTGATCATAACGCCATTAGTTTCAACTTGATCATGGATAAAGATAGATCTGGTCCTCGGGTTGAGGTTCTAAACTGGAAAAAGGCCAAATTTGAAGAAATGAGAAAGGATCTAAAAAGCATGGATTGGGACAGGCTGTTCTCTAGCAAGGATGTGAATGGTAAGTGGGAGGCCTTCAAAGGAGAAATTTTGAGAGTGCAGAGTTTGTATGTTCCTGTCAGGATTAAAGGCAAAGTGAATAAGAATAAGGAACCTTGCTTCTCAAGGGATATTGGAACTCTGATAAAGAAGAAGAGAGAGATGTATGACATGTACAAAGAACAAAGAACAATACAGCACAGCAACAGGCCCTTCGGCCCTCCAAGCCTGTGCTGCTCCCTGGTCCAAACTAGGTTTACAAGGATGTAAAGGCAACAGGGAGCAAATAAGATGCTTGAGGAGTATAAAAAGTGCAAGAAACTACTTAAGAAAGAAATCAGGAGGGCTAAAAGAAGACATGAGGTTGTTTTGGCAGACAAGGTGAAGGATAATCCTAAGAGCTTCTACAGGTATATTAAGAGCAAAAGGATAGTAAGGGATAAAATTGGTCCTCTTGAAGATCAGAGTGGTCGGCTATGTATGGAACCAAAAAAATGGGGGAGATCGTAAATGGGTTTTTTGCATCCGTATTTACTAAGGAAACTGGCATGGAGTCTATGGAAATAAGGCAAACAAGTAGGGAGGTCATGGAACCTATACAGATTAAAGGGGAGGCGGTGCTTGCTGTCTTGAGGCAAATCAGAGTAGATAAATCCCCAGGACCGGACAGGGTATTCCCACGGACCTTGAAGGAGACTCGTGTTGAAATTGCAGGGGCCCTGGGAGACATATTTAAAATGTCAGTATTCACGGGGGAGGTGCCGGATGATTGGAGGGTGGCTCATGTTGTTCCGTTGTTTAAAAAAGGCTCAAAAAGTAATGCGGGAAATTATAGGCCGGTAAGTTTGACGTTAGTAGTAGGTAAATTATTGGAAGGAGTACTAAGAGATAGGATCTACAAATATTTGGATAGACAGGGACTTATTAGGGAGAGTCAACATGGCTTTGTGCGTGGTAGGTCATGTTTAACCAATCTATTAGAGTTTTTCGAGGAGGTTACCAGGAAAGTGGATGAAGGGAAGGCAGTGGATGTTGTCTACATGGACTTCAGTAAGGCCTTTGACAAGGTCCCGCATGGGAGGTTAGTTAGGAAGGTTCAGTCGCTAGGTATACATGGGAAGGTAGTAAATTGGATTAGACACTGGCTCAATGGAAGAAGCCAGAGAGTGGTTGTGGAGGATTGCTTCTCTGAGTGGAGGCCTGTGACTAGTGGTGTGCCACTGGGATCAGTGCTGGGTCCATTGTTGTTTGTCATCTATATCAATGACCTGGATGATAATGTGGTAAATTGGATCAGCAAGTTTGCTGATGATACAAAGATTGGAGGTGTGGTGGACAGTGAGGAAGGTTTTCAAAGCTTGCAGAGGGATTTGGACCAACTAGAAAAATGAGCTGAAAAATGGCAGATGGAGTTTAATGCAGACAAGTGTGAGATATTGCACTTTGGAAGGACAAACCAAAGTAGAACGTACAGGGTAAATGGTAGGACTCTGAAGAGTGCAGTTGAACAGAGGGATCTGGGAATACAGGTACAGAATTCCCTAAAAGTGACGTCACAGGTGGGTAGGGTCGTAAAGAGTGTTTTTGGTACATTGGCCTTTATAAATCAAAGTATTGAGTATAAAAGTTGGAATGTTATGGTGAGGTTGTATAAGACATTGGTGAGGCCGAATGTGGAGTATTGTGTACAGTTTTGGTCACCTAGTTACAGGAAGGATGTAAATAAGATTGAAAGAGTGCAGAGAAGGTTCACAAGGATGTTGCCGGGACTTGAGAAGCTGAGTTACAGAGAGAGATTGAATAGCTTGGGACTTTATTCCCTGGAGCGTAGAAGATTGAGGGGAGATTTGATAGAGGTGTATAAGATTATGATGGGTATAGATAGAGTGAATACAAGCAGGCTTTTTCCACTGAGGCTCGGGGAGAAAATAACCAGAGGGCATGGGTTAAGGGTGAAGGGGGAAAAGTTTGAAGGGAATATTAGGGGGGGCTTCTTCACGCAGAGAGTGGTGGGAGTGTGGAATCAGCTACCGGATAAAGTGGTAAATACTTTTAACATTTAAGACAAACTTGGACAGGTACATGGATGAGAGGGGTGTGGAGGGATATGGTCCAAGTGCAGGTCAGTGGGACTAGGCAAAAAATGGTTCGGCACAGCCAAGAAGGGCCAAAAGGCCTGTTTCTGAGCTGTAATGTTCCATGGTTCTATGGCTCTCAGTCCCCCCTCTCTCTCTCTCTCTCTGGGAGACATCTGTACACTGACTGGTGTCTCTCAGCCTGCTCTCTCTCTCTCTCTCAGGGAGAAATCTGGACACTGACTGGTGTGGCGTAGGCCCCTCTGTCTCGCAGGGGAATATCTGTACGCTGACTGGCATCTCTCAGTCCCCTCTCTCTCAGGGAGATATCTGTACACTGACTAGTGTCTCTCAGTCCCCTCTCTCTCAGGGAGATATCTGTAAACTGACAGGTGTCTCTCAGTCCCCTCTCTCTCAGGGAGATATCTGTACACTGACTGGTGTCTCTCAGTCCTCTCTCTCTCTCTTAGGGAGATATCTGTACACTGACTGGTGTCTCTCAGTCCCCTCTCGCTCTCTCTCAGGGAGATATCTGTACACGGACTGGTGTCTCTCAGACCCCCCTCTCTCTCAGGGAGATATCTATACACTGACTGGTGTCTCTCAGTCCCCCTGCTCTCTCTCTCAGGGAGATATCTGTACACTGACTGGTGTCTCTCAGTCCCCTCTCTCTCTCTTAGGGAGATTTCTGTACACTGACTGGTGCCTCTCAGTCCCCTCTCTCTCTCTTAGGGAGATATCTGTACACTGACTGGTGCCTCTCAGTCCCCTCTCTCTCTCTCAGGGAGATATCTGTACACTGACTGGTGTCTCTCAGTCCTCTCTCTGAGGGAGATATCTGTACACGGACTGGTGTCTCTCAGTCCCCTCTCTCTCAGGGAGATATCTGTACACTGACTGGTGTCTCTCAGTCCTCTCTCTGAGGGAGATATCTGTACACGGACTGGTGTCTCTCAGTCCCCTCTCTCTCAGGGAGATATCTGTACACTGACTGGTGTCTCTCAGTCCCCTCTCTCTCTCTCAGGGAGATATCTGTACACTGACTGGTGTCTCTCAGTCCCCTCTCTCTCTCTCAGGGAGATATCTGTACACTGACTGGTGTCTCTCAGTCCCCTCTCTCTCGCTCTCAGGGAGATATCGGTACACTGACTGGTGTCTCTCAGTCCCCTCTCTCTCCCAAATGTAGCGGGCTCCCTCTTTTTAACTCCACTCGTGGGCTTATTTTGGGTTTGGTTCTCCGTTACCCAAACCCCACCAATGCCCGAGTGATTCTCTCTCTTGCCAATGGAACAATGGCCGCCTTGCGTCTACTTCACTAGAGGAGCGCTCCCAAGAGAGAGAAAAGGAAACTGCTGCCTATCCACCACCTGGCAGCCTTTCCTGAGTGGGCGGGTTCGAATCGCCCAGAGTACGCTCGGTTCTCGACTCCGGAATGATGGTCAGGGATATTAAAATGTGACCCGACCAGAGATAGCTGATGAGAAAATGAAAGAGCAAGATGGGCTCCAATCGAGTTCAAATCATATATCTTTTATTAAACACCAAAATTAAACCTCATCAACACCAGAAAACAACATATAGGTATCTTATACTCTATAACTATGAACAAAACTAAACGGGCAGAATGTCAATTCTAACTTCAAACAGTGTTAGCAATATCTTATACTATGAAAAGGTTCATGAACCCACCATTCCCACAAAAGCCTCCACTGCTGTGTTACCCTCAGGAACTTCACAAATTACTAGGGAATACTCAGTTGAGTTGACCGTGACCTTCTGGGCTGGCTGTGTGCTGGAAAACTGCAGTTCAGGAGGGTGAGAGAGTTGCCACGCGGGTCCGGAGAGAAAAGAGAGCGAATGGCTGCGAATCCACACTTTTTAAAGTTCAGATTTCAAAAGTCCCGTGACCTCCGCCCCCACCGGCAATTGCAAGAACAATGGTCCCAGATCGCTATCAGCTCCAGTGATAGCACAGCCTATTGAAATCACAAATGGCTGAGACTGCCTTGTCCAGTATGAATGGCCCATCGATGTTCCTAATCACTTTACCGGGGCTCACAGATTGTTTTCCCATCATGGAGATGGGTTTCTCCTCACTGCTGGATAGCCCCATTATCATATCTATTGTATCTTATCCAGGTACACTGTGGCTGGTATTGATCTTCCAGTCTCGATGCAGGTCTGGTCTGGTGACGTCATCTGCTCCCTTTGTGGTTCAGTTAATCTAATCAGCAGCCTGTCTGGACCCTGACCGTTTGTGAGTTCGACTGGAGGCAGGGCTGAGCCTGCTGGGAGAAAACAGCCAGTCTCTGCAGCCAAACATGGCCACTTCTACCATTTAAATGGTCAATGTGCATTTTACAGTCCTTATATGCGTTGGTGTTGCCCGAAAAACTTACACAGTGTGGATCTAACCGAGGGATATGGAGGCTGGAACTGTGCACAGTGCTCCAAGTGTGGGTCTAACCGAGGGATATGGAGACTGGAACTGTGCACAGTGCTCTCAGTGTGGGTCTGACCGAGGGACACGGAGACTAGAACAGTGCACAGTGCTCCCAGTGTGGGTCTAACCAAGGGATATGGAGGCTGGAACTGTGCACAGTGCTCCCAGTGTGGGTCTAACCGAGGGATATGGAGACTGGAACTGTGCACAGTGCTCCCAGTGTGGGTCTAACCGAGGGATACGGAGACTGGGACTGTGCACAGTGCTCCAAGTGTGGGTCTGACCGAGGGATATGGAGACTGGAACTGTGCACAGTGCTCCAAGTGTGGGTCTAACCGAGGGATATGGAGACTGGAACTGTGCACAGTGCTCCCAGTGTGGGTCTAACCGAGGGATACGGAGACTGGGACTGTGCACAGTGCTCCATGTGTGGGTCTAACCGAGGGATATGGAGACTGGAACTGTGCACAGTGCTCCCAGTGTGGGTCTAACCGAGGGATATGGAGACTGGAACTGTGCACAGTGCTCCATGTGTGGGTCTGACCGAGGGATATGGAGACTGGAACTGTGCACAGTGCTCCCAGTGTGGGTCTAACCGAGGGATACGGAGACTGGAACTGTGCACAGTGCTCCAAGTGTGGGTCTAACCGAGGGATACGGAGACTGGAACTGTGCACAGTGCTCCCAGTGTGGGTCTAACCGAGGGATATGGAGACTGGAACTGTGCACAGTGCTCCAAGTGTGGGTCGAAATGAGAGATATGGTGTTCGTATGTTCCTCAGTCTCGAAACACTGACCTGACGGTGAAACCCAGGATTAAAATTGCAAACGTTACAAAAACCAACATGAAATCAGTCACTGACAGCAATCCAACTGCTGGCCAGCAGAGGGAGACAGACACCAACATTTCACCAAATTCCACACATCAACAACTTTCAATCCAATAGAAATCGGTACACTGACTGGTGTCTCTCAGTCCCCTCTCTCTCTCTCAGGGAGATATCTGTACACTGACTGGTGTCTCTCAGTCCCCTCTCTCTCTCTCAGGGAGATATCTGTACACTGACTGGTGTCTCTCAGTCCCCTCTCTCTCTCAGGGAGATATCTGTACACTGACTGGTGTCTCTCAGTCCCCTCTCTCTCTCTCGGGGAGATATCTGTACACTGACTGGTGTCTCTCAGTCCCCTCTCTCTCTCTCAGGGAGATATCTGTACACTGACTGGTGTCTCTCAGTCCCCTCTCTCTCTCTCTCTCAGGGAGATATCTGTACACTGACTGGCGTCTCTCAGTCCTCTCTCTCAGGGAGATATCTGTACACTGACTGCTGTCTCTCAGTCCCCTCTCTCTCTCTCTCTCAGGGAGATATCTGTACACTGACTGGTGTCTCTCAGTCCTCTCTCTCTCTCTCTCACAGGGAGATATTTGTACACTGACTTGTGTCTCTCAGTCCCCTCTCTGTCTCTCTCTCACCTGGAGACATCTGTACACTGACTGGTCTCTCTCAGTCCCCCCGCTCTCTCTCAGGGAGATATTAAGACACTGACTCGTGTCTCTCAGTCCCTCTCTCTCTCTCAGGGAGATATCTGTGGCAGTAAGTGTTACCTGAGTAAGTTTAGGAGTGACAGCCACATGATGGGATGAAAGAGTGTGAATAAAAACCTCCCAGGCATCTGTGTACCAATCATATATTAATAACGCGCTATGTTTAAAAACGTCAGGGTGATGGACTGCATTGAGTTGTTCTGTCACGAATATCAGAGATTGGAACTGGCAGGTAGAGCGAGAGAGAAAGAGAATGTTCTGGAATATGTTGATAGAGTCATGGAGAGAGGGAGCGCCGCACTGTGGGAGGGTCAGTGCTGAGGGAGGGCCGCACTGTGGGAGGGTCAGTGCTGAGGGAGGGTCAGTGCTGAGGGAGGGTCAGTGCTGAGGGAGCGTCGCACTGTGGGAGGGTCAGTGCTGAGGGAGCGCCGCACTGTGGGAGGGTCAGTGCTGAGGGAGGGTCAGTGCTGAGGGAGGGTCAGTGCTGAGGGAGCGTCGCACTGTGGGAGGGTCAGTGCTGAGGGAGCGCCGCACTGTGGGAGGGTCAGTGCTGAGGGAGCGCCGCACTGTGGGAGGGTCAGTGCTGAGGGAGCGCCGCACTGTAGGAGGGTCAGTGCTGAGGGAGCGCCGCACTGTGGGAGGGTCAGTGCTGAGGGAGCGCCGCACTGTGGGAGGGTCAGTGCTGAGGGAGGGCCACACTGTGGGAGGGTCAGTGCTGAGGGAGGGTCAGTGCTGAGGGAGGGTCAGTGCTGAGGGAGCGTCGCACTGTGGGAGGGTCAGTGCTGAGGGAGCGCCGCACTGTGGGAGGGTCAGTGCTGAGGGAGCGCCGCACTGTGGGAGGGTCAGTGCTGAGGGAGCGCCGCACTGTGGGAGGGTCAGTGCTGAGGGAGCGCCGCACTGTGGGAGGGTCAGTGCTGAGGGAGTGCCGCAGTGTGGGAGGGTCAGTGCTGAGGGAGCGCCGCACTGTGGGAGGGTCAGTGCTGAGGGAGCCCCGCACTGTGGGAGGGTCGGTGCTGAGGGAGCGCCGCACTGTGGGAGGGTCAGTGCTGAGGGAGCGCCGCACTGTGGGAGGGTCAGTGCTGAGGGAGCGCCGCACTGTTGGAGGGTCAGTGCTGAGGGAGCGCCACACTGTGGGAGGGTCAGTGCTGAGGGAGCGCCGCACTGTGGGAGGGTCAGTGCTGAGGGAGCGCCGCACTGTGGGAGGGTCAGTGCTGAGGGAGCGCCGCACTGTGAGAGGGACAGTACTGAGGGAGCGCCGCACTGTGCGAGGGTCAGTGCTGAGGGAGCGCTGCACTGTGGGAGGGTCAGTGCTGAGGGAGCGCCGCACTGTGGGAGGGTCAGTGCTGAGGGAGCGCCGCACTGTGGGAGGGTCAGTGCTGAGAGAGCGCCGCACTGTGGGAGGGTCAGTGCTGAGAGAGCCCCGCACTGTGGGAGGGTCAGTGCTGAGGGAGCCCCGCACTGTGGGAGGGTCAGTGCCGAGGGAGCGCCGCACTGTGGGAGGGTCAGTGCTGAGGGAGCCCCGCACTGTGGGAGGGTCAGTGCTGAGGGAGCGCCGCACTGTGGGAGGGTCAGTGCTGAGGGAGCCCCGCACTGTGGGAGGGTCAGTGCTGAGGGAGTGCTGCACTGTGGGAGGGTCAGTGCTGAGAGAGCGCCGCACTGTGGGAGGGTCAGTGCTGAGAGAGCGCCGCACTGTGGGAGGGTCAGTGCTGAGAGAGCGCCGCACTGTGGGAGGGTCAGTGCTGAGGGAGCGCCACACTGTGGGAGGGTCAGTGCTGAGAGAGCGCCGCACTGTGGGAGGGTCAGTGCTGAGGGAGCGCCACACTGTGGGAGGTTCAGTGCTGAGGGAGCGCCGCACTGTGGGAGGTTCAGTGCTGAGGGAGCGCCGCACTGTGGGAGGTTCAGTGCTGAGGGAGCGCCGCACTGTGGGAGGTTCAGTGCTGAGGGAGCGCCGCACTGTGGGAGGTTCAGTGCTGAGGGAGCGCCGCACTGTGGGAGGGTCAGTGCTGAGGGAGCGCCGCACTGTGGGAGGGTCAGTGCTGAGGGAGCGCCGCACTGTGGGAGGGTCAGTGCTGAGGGAGCGCCGCACTGTGGGAGGGTCAGTGCTGAGGGAGCCCCGCACTGTGGGAGGGTCAGTGCTGAGGGAGCGCCGCACTGTGGGAGGTTCAGTGCTGAGGGAGCGCCGCACTGTGGGAGGGTCAGTGCTGAGGGAGCGCCGCACTGTGGGAGGGTCAGTGCTGAGAGAGCGCCGCACTGTGGGAGGGTCAGTGCTGAGGGAGCCCCGCACTGTGGGAGGGTCAGTGCTGAGGGAGCGCCGCACTGTGGGAGGGTCAGTGCTGAGGGAGCGCCGCACTGTGGGAGGGTCAGTGCTGAGGGAGCGCCGCACTGTGGGAGGGTCAGTGCTGAGGGAGCGCCGCACTGTGGGAGGTTCAGTGCTGAGGGAGCGCTGCTGTTCCTGCTCTGTGTATAGACTGGGGGAGTTCGGAAGTTTTGATGGAATTTCTCAACAGATGTTCTGCTGAACTTGGACACGAGACTCGTTAGACCTCAGCTGCAATATTGAGTGCAGTTCTGGGTGGCATGCTTTGGGAAGGATGTGAACGCATTGGAGGGAGTGCGGAAGAGGTTTCCAAGAAAGATTCCAGCAATGAGGAACTTCAGTTGGGAGAATGAGAGGTTGCGCCTGTTGTCCTTGGAGAGCAGAAGGTGATTGAATCGAGATCATCAATTTCACGGGGGGGCTGCACACGGCAGAGAGGGAGAAACTGTTCCCGCTCGGAATAGAATGGAGAACGAGAGGGACACACGGATTTATGAGATCCACAAAAGAACCAAATGTGATGTGAGAGACAATATCCTCACCAAGCGAGTGATTTGTGTCTGGAATGTTCTGTCCGGGAGGCAGGTTCATTCGAGAAGATGATTATCTGGATTGAAACAATGTGTGGGGGTTACGGGGGAGAGAGGCACTGAGTCAGAGCACCCGTTTGGAGAGATGGTGCAGACATGATTGGCCCCCTTGTAATTATCAATTCTGCCCTGGGAAAAAGCTTCCAACCCTGTCCCTCATAATTTTATAAGCTTCTGTCAGGTCGCCCCTCAACCTCCGTCGTTCCAGGGAGAACAATCCCAGTTTGTTCAACCTCTCCTCATAGCTAATGCCCTCCATACCAGGCAACATCCTGGTAAACCTCTTCCGCACTCTCTCCAAAGCCCCCACATCCTTCTGGTAGTGTGGTGACCAGAATTGGACGCAGTATTCCAAATGTGGCCGAACCAATGTTTTGTAAGTGTAACAATTTGCCAACTTTTCTACTCAGTGTCCCGGTCGATGAAGGTAAACACGCCATCAGCTTTCCTCACCACCGATTCCACCTGTGCCGTCACTTTGAAGGATCTGTGGACCTGGACCCCCAGATCTCTCCATGCGTCACGAGGGAGCTTTTATCAAACAAAGTTGATTTAAGAATATAGTTAACATGTATAGTGAGGAAATTCGCAACAACTTTTACCAATTACAAGCAAAAAAACAGATAGAAAACAACCACAATAATGTGTTAACCCTTAATTGAATATTAAAGCTACTCCAGCAAAACCAAAACCTTTCGCAGACAAACACCCTTTCATAGGCTCAACACAACACAGATTACAATCTCACTGGATTGGAAAGTTTATTTAAGAATACAGTTAACATGTATCGAAAGGAAATTCGCAATAACTTTTACCAATTACAACCCAGAAAAAAACAACCGTGGCATTGTAGAAATCTTAACAGCGAAATGCACTGCTCCAACAGAGTCATCGAGGTTTACAGCATGGAAATAGGCCCTTCGGCCCAACTTGTCCATGCAACCCTTTTCTTTTAAACCCCTAAGCTAACCCCAATTGCCCGCATTTGGCCCATATCCCTCTCCACCCATCGTACCCATGTAACTGTCTAAACGCTTTTTAAAAGACAACATTGTACCCGCCTCTACTACTACCTCTGGCAGCTTGTTCCAGATACTCACCACCTTCTGTGTGAAAACATTGCCCCTCTGGACACTTTTGTATCTCTCCCCTCTCACCTTAAACCTATGCCCTCTAGTTTACTCCCCTACCTTTGGGAAAAGATATTGACTATCTAGCTGATCTGTGCCCCTCATTATTTTATAGACCTCTATAAGATCACCCCTCAGCCTCCTACGCTCCAGAGAAAAAAGTCCCAGTCTATCCAGCCTCTCCTTATAACTCAATCCATCAAGTCCCGGTCGCATCCTAGTAAATCTTTTCTGCACTCTTTCTAGTTGAATAATATCCTTTCTATAATAGGGTGACCAGAATTGTACACAGTATTCCAAGTGTGGCCTTACCAATGTCTTGTACAACTTCAACGAGACGTCCCAACTCCTGTATTCAATGTTCTGACCAATGAAACCAAGCATGCCGAATGCCTTCTTCACCACTCTGTCCACCTGTGACTCCATTTTCAAGGAACTATGAACCTGTACAACAAACCTCCTACTGGATTATTATCTAAATGGAAAAAAAATACAACATGCTACTGTGCAAAGGGACCTGGGGTCCTTGTGCATGAGATGCAAAAACCCAGTCTGCAGGTACAAAGATGATCAAGAAGGCAAATGGGATGTTGGCCTATATCGCAAGGGGGATAGAATATAAAAGCAGAGATGTCTTGCTGCATCTGTACAGGGCATTGGTGAGGCTGCAGCTGGAATACTGTGTGCAGTATTGGTCCCCTTATTTGCGGAAGGATATATTGGCTTTGGAGGGAGTGCAGAGAAGGTTCACCAGGTTGATACCAGAGATGAAGGGTGTTGATTATGAGGAGAGACTGAGCAGATTGGGTTTGTACTCGTTGGAATTTAGAAGGGTGAGGGGGGATCTTATAGAGACCTATAAGAGAATGAAGGGGCTGGATAGGGTAGAGGTGGAGAGATTCTTTCCACTTAGAAAGGAAGCTGGAACTAGAGGGCACAGCCTCAGAATAAAGGGGGGTCAGTTTAGGACAGAGTTGAGGAGGAACTTCTTCTCTCAGAGGGTGGTGAATCTCTGGAATTCTCTGCCCACTGAAGTGGTGGAGGCCACCTCGTTGAATATGTTGAAATCACGGATAGATGGATTCCTGATCGGTAAGGGAATTAAGGGTTATGGGGATCAGGCGGGTAAGTGGTACTGATCCACGTCAGACCAGCCATGATCTCATTGAATGGCGGGGCAGGCTCGAGGGGCTAGATGGCCGACTCCTGCTCCTATTTCTTATGTTCTTATGTTCTTACAAACATACAACCATCCCGAGTTTAGCACAGAAAATACGGATGCTCACGCGGTTTTGGAACTCAGCCATGCCTGCTGTGAATTAGTCCTTTGAATAGGGAATTGAAACTCTGCCTTCTCAGCCTTGAAACTCCCAGCACCTCGAGGTAGAGATTTTCACTGCAGGAAGGCAAAAAGGATTGCTTTCAACAAAGCAGAACTCCTAATACCAGAGAAAGAGACAAAAACACTGCGTCCAGCCTGGAGTCCAAACATCTCCTAACCAGTCAGCAGCCAAAACTGAAAGTAAAGAACTCCTGAGTGGAAAAAAAAACTGTCCCACCTGACCTGTCAATCATTCTCCCCCCGAATAATTCAAAAAAGTCATAAAACTCCAGGACATCGCATTAGGCCGAGATTAACAATTCATCAAAGGCTTATTATCTGACTCTAACAATAATAAAAGACTTCGCTACAGACATCACGGAGCCAATAACAGAAAGAAACAGGGTTTCTTACAAACTGCAGAGATCATGATTTAAAATATACTTCTTAAAGTCACACTAATGTCACGGTGGAATGTGTGGGACCTTCTCCAAAAGACAAGAGTGGGCCACCAACATATCCTCACCTTCCTCATGACAGGGCACGCTGGGTCCCTGGAAACCACTTCCCATCGGAACAGGGCAGCCGGGGGAGGAGCGAACCCCACTCCTGTCTCGACATCAACTCCCCAACCCCGTCAAGTGTCACTTGTACAACTTCTCAGCGAGTTGCGAGTCGTCTGGAGATGGAATGGTTAAACATCCTCAGCACACCTGGGCGGCACGGTGACACAGTGGTTAGCACTGCTGCCTCACAGCGCCAGGGACCCAGGTTCAATTCCAGCTTTGGGTCACTGTCTGCGTGGAGTCGGCATGTTCTCCCCGTGGCTGCGTGGGTTTCCTCTGGGTGCTCCAGTTCCCTCCCACAGCCTGAAAGCCAGACAGATTGTCCCTTAGTGTCCAAAGATAGAACATAGAACATAGAACAGTACAGCACAGAACAGGCCCTTCGGCCCACGATGTTGTGCCGAGCTTTATCTGAAACCAAGATCAAGCTATCCCACTCCCTATCATCCTGGTGTGCTCCATGTGCCTATCCAATAACCGCCTATGTGCAGGTTAGGTGGATTGGCCATGCTAAATTGCCCCTTAGTGTCCAAAGATGTGCAGGTGAGGTGGATTGGCCATGCTAAATTGTCCCTTAGTGTCCAAAGATGTGCAGGTTAGGTGAATTGGCCATGCTAAATTGTCCCTTAGGGTCCAAAGATGTGCAGGTTAGGTGGATTGGCCATGCTAAATTGCCCCTTACTGTCCAAAGATGTGCAGGTTAGGTGAATTGGCCATGCTCAATTGTCCCTTAGGGTCCAAATATGTGCAGGTTAGGTGAATTGGCCATGCTAAATTGCCCCTTAGTGTCCAAAGATGTGCAGGTTAGGTGAATTGGCCATGCTCAATTGTCCCTTAGGGTCCAAATATGTGCAGGTTAGGTGAATTGGCCATGCTAAATTGTCCCTTAGGGTCCAAAGATGTGCAGGTTAGGGGGATTGGCCATGCTAAATTGCCTTTCAGTGTCCAAAGATGTGAAGGTTATAGAAACAAAGAAACATAGAAGATAGGAGCAGGAGGAGGCCATTCGGCCCTTCGATTCTGCTCCATTATTTATTACGATCATGGCTGATCATCCAACTCAATAGCCTAATCCTGTTTTTTCCCATTCCCCCCCAGTGCTGTATCCAGTTGCCTCTTGAATAAATTCAATGTTTTGGCATCAACTACTTCCTGTGGGAATGAATTCCACAGGCTCACCGGGTGGAGAAATGTTTCCTCACCCCCGTCCTAAATGGTCCACCCCGAATCCTCAGACTGTGACCCCTGGTTCTGGACTCATCATCGGGAACATCCTCCCTGCATCTACCCTGTCCAGTCCTGTTAGAATTTTATAAGTCTCTATGAGATCCCCCCCCTCATTCGTCTGAACTCCAGCGAAAACAATCCTAACCTGGTCAATCTCTCCTCGTACATCAGTCCCACCATCCCCGGAATCAGCCTGGTAAACCTTCACTGCACTCCCTCCAGAGCAAGAACATCCTTCCTCAGAAAAGGAGACCAAAACTGCTCACAATACTCTAGGTGTGGCCTCACCAAGGCCCTGTATCATTGCAACAACACATCCCTGCTCCTGTACTCGAAACCTCTCGTAATGAAGGCCAACATGCCATTTGCCTTCTTTACCTCCTGTTGCCCCCGCATGCTTACCTTCAGTGACTGGTGCACAAGGACACCCAGGTCCCGCTGCACACTCCCTTCTCCCAATTTACAGCCAGTCAGGTAGTAATCTGCCTTCTTGTTTTTGCTTCCAAAGTGAATAACCTCACATTTACCCAAATTATACTGCATCTGCCATTGATTAGCCCACTCACCCAACCTGTCCAGATCATTCTGAAGGATCTCTGCATCCTCGTCACAGTTCACCCTCCCGCCCAACTTGGTATCATCTGCAAACTTTGAGATGTTACATTTTGTTCCCTCATTCAAATCATTTATATATTGTGAATAGCTGGGGTCCCAGCACCGATCCCTGTGGCACCCCACTAGTTACTGCCTGCCAATTTGAAAAGCACCCATTAATTCCTACTCTTTGTTTCCTCTCTGCCAACCAGTTTTCTATCCATCTCAATACACTTCCCCCAATCCCATGCGCTTTAATCTTGCACGATAATCTCTTGTGCGAGACTTTGTCAAACGCTTTCTGAAAGTCCAAATATACCACATCGACTGGCTCCCCCTTGTCAACTTTACTAGTTACATCTTCAAAGAATTCCAGCAGATTTGTCAAGCATGATTTCCCCTTCATAAATCCATGCTGAATCTGTCTGATGTGGAATGACCACGCTGAATTATCCCTTAGTGCCCAAAGATGTGTATATTATCTGGATTGGCCATGCTAAATTGCCCCTTAGTATCCAAAGATGTGCAGTTTAGGTGGATTGGCCATGCTAAATTTCCCCTGAGTGTCCAAAGATGTGCAGGTTAGGGGGATTGGCCATGCTAAATTGCCCCTTAGTGTCCAAAGATGTGCAGGTTAGGTGGATTGGCCATGCTAAATTGTCCCTTAGTGTCCAAAGATGCGCAGGTTAGGTGGATTGGCCATGCTAAATTGTCCCTTAGTGCCCAAAGACGTGCAGGTTGGGTGGATTGGCCATGCGAAATTGCCCCTTAGTGTCCAAAGATGTGCAGGTTAGGGTGATTAGCGGAGTAAATATCTGAGGTTATGGGGATAGTGCTTGGATGGAATTGTTGTTGGTGTTGATGTGATGGGCCGAATGGCCTCTTTCTGCACTGTAGGGATTATATGACATCCACCCATCCATAAACACAAAGGGGACTCAGGGATGAGACCAATCCGATGTCCACAGCCCCCCTCTGCTGAATTGGGGACCATTCTGTCAATGCTGTCACTCATTGGGGCAAGTGGATGGTGGGGGGCAAGGGGCTGATGGGAATCGATTTGGTTTTCCCATTGAGCATTCATCCCAGTGATTTGATTGGTCTGGGTCTCTCTGAGTTCTGTCCCTGGACATGAGGGGGGAAGACAACTGGAGGTAGTCCAGGAAAGGTTGTGGCCAGGGGAACTCGCAACGCACCCATGGAGGAACGGTTAGTCAAAGCACGTCAAGATTGGAACCTCCAAACAGGGCCATGCCGTGTTAGTGTTAGCTTCTCCACAGGGACACCCATAAGACCATAAGACACAGGAGGAGAATTAGGCCACTCGGCCCATCGAGTCTGCTCCGCCATTCAATCATGGCTGATATTTTTCTCATCCCCATTCTCCTGCCTTTTCCCCATAACCCCTGATCACCTTATTAATCAAGAACCTATCTATCTCTGTCTTAAAGACACTCAATGACCTGGCCTCCACAGCCTTCTGCGGCAAAGAGTTCCACAGATTCACCACTCTCTGGCTGAAGAAGTTCCTCCTCATCTCTGTTTTAAAGGATCGTCCCTTTAGCCTGAGGTTGTGCCCTCTGGTTCTAGTTTTTCCGACTAGTGGAAACATCCTCTCCACGTCCACTCTATCCAGACAGCACGGTAGCACAGTGGTTAGCACTGCTGCTTCACAGCTCCAGGGACCTGGGTTCGATTCCCGGCTTGGGTCACTGTCTGTGTGAAGTCTGCACATTCTCCTCATGTCTACGTGGGTTTCCTCCGGGTGCTCCGGTTTCCTCCCACAGTCCAAAGATGTGCAGGTTAGGTTGATTGGCCATGCTAAAAATTGCCCTTAGTGTCGTGAGATGAGTAGGTTAGAGGGATTAGCGGGTAAAATGTGAAGGGTTATGGGGGTAGGGCCTGGGTCGGATTGTGGTCGGTGCAGACTCGATGGGCCGAATGGCCTCTTTCTGCACTGTAGGGTTCTATGAATCTATGAATCTAGGCCTCACAGTATCCTGTAAGTTTCAATAAGATCCCCCTTCATCCTTCTAAACTCCAACGAGTACAGACCCAGAGTCCTCAACCCGTTCCTCATACGGCAAGCTCTTCATTCCAGGGATCATTCTTGTGAACCTCCTCTGGACCCTTTCCAAGGCCAGCACATCCTTCCTTAGATACGGGGCCCAAAGCTACTCACAATACTCCAAATGGGGTCTGACCAGAGCCTTATACAGCCTCAGAAGTCCATCCCTGCTCTTGTATTCTAGCCCTCTCGACATGAATGCTAACATTGCATTTGCCTTCCTAACTTCCGACTGAACCTGCACATTAACCTTACGAGAATCTTGAACAATGACTCCCAAGTCCCTTTGTGTTTCTGATTTCCGAAGCATTTTCCCATTTAGAGAATAGTCTCTGCCTCCATTCCTCCTTCCAAAGTGCAAAACCTCACACTTTTCCACATTGTATTCCATCTGCCACTTCTTTGCCCACTCTCCGAACCTGTCCAAGTCCCTCTGCACCCCCCCTGCTTCCTCTATACTACCTGTCCCTCTACATATCTTTGCATCATCTGCAAACTTAGCAACAGTGCCTTCAGTTCCTTCCTCCAAATCGTTAATGTATATTGTGAAAAGTTGTGGTCCCAGCACCGAACCCTGAGGCACACCACTAGTCACCGGCTGCCATCCTGAAAAGGACCCCTTTATCCCCACTCTATGCCTTCTGCCAGTCAGCCAATCCTCTATCCATGCCAGGATCTTACCCTTAACACCATGGGCACTTAACTTATTTAACAGTCTCCTATGCGGCACCTTGTCAAAGGCCTTCTGGAAATCTAAATAAATCACATCCACTGGTTCTCCTTTATCTAACTTCCTTGTTACCTCCTCAAGGAACTCTAACAGATTTGTCAGACATGATCTCCCCTTGACAAAGCCGTGCTGACTCAGTCCTACTTTATCACGCACTTCCAAGTACTCTGCGATCTCATCTTTAATAATGGACTCTAAAATCTTGCCAATGACCAAAGTCAGGCTAACCGGCCTATAATTTCCCGTCTGCTGCTTCCCTCCCTTCTTAAACAGCGGTGTTACATTCGCTACTTTCCAGTCCTCTGGGACCCTCCCTGCCTCCAGTGATTCCTGAAAGATCACCACCAATGCCTCCACAATTTCCTCAGCTATCTCTTTTAGAACCCTGGGGTGTAGTCCATCCGGTCCAGGTGGTTTATCCACCTTCAGACCTTTCAGTTTCCCCAGAACCTTCTCCTTAGGTGATGGCCACTGCACTCACCTGTGCCCCCTGACTCTCCTGGAGTTCTGGCCTCCCACTGGTGTCTTCCACCATGAAGACTGATGCAAAGTAACTATTCAGTTCCTCTGCCATTGCTTTGTTTCCTATTATTACTTCTCCAGCCCCATTTTCCAGCGGTCCAATGACTATTTTTGCCTCTCTCTTACCCTTTATATATTGAAAAAAACTCTTCCTATCTTTTTTTATATTACTAGTTAGCTTACACTCATATTTCATCTTCTCCCCCCTTACTGCTTTTTTAGTTGTCCTCTGCTCACTTTTGAAGGCTTCCCAATCCTCTGGCTTCCCACTAATCCTCGCCACTTTGTCTGCTTTTTCTTTTGCTTTCATGCTGTCCTTGACTTCCCTCGTCAGCCTTGGCTAACTCGTCCTCCCCTCAGCATGTTTCCTCCTCCTTGGGATGAATTTCTGTTGTGTCTCCCGAATAACTCTCAAAAGCTCCTGCCATTGCTGTTCCACTGTCTTCTCTGCTCGGCTCCCTTTCCAATCAACTCTGTCCAGCTCCTCCCTCATGTCTCTGTCGTTACCTTTATTTAATTGTAATACCGTTACATCTGATTCCAGCTTCTCCCTCTCAAACTGCAGGGTAAATTCTATCATATTGTGGTCACTGCTCCCTAAGGGTTCCTTCACCTGAAGTTCCCTAATCAAGTCTGCCTCATTACACATCACCAAATCCAGAATTGCCTGTTCCCTAGTAGGCTCTGTCACAAGCTGCTCCAAAAAACCATCTCTTAGACATTCCACAAATTCCTTTTCTTCGAATCCACTACCTACCTGATTTTCCAGTCCACCTGCATATTGAAGTCCCCCATGGTTACTGTAATATTGCCTTTTCTATCTCCTGATTTATTTTCTGCCCCACATCCTGACTACTGCTCGGGGGGCCTGTACATAACTCCCATCAGGGTCTTTTTACCTTTGCCATTCCTCAACTCTATCCACAGAGATTCTATCCCTTCTGATCCTATATCGCTTCTTGCTATCGTTTTAACTTCATTCCTTACGAACAATGCAACCTCGTCCCTTTTGCCCACCCGCTAAGACAACGCGACAGCGCTCCCATGAATCACTCCATGGAACGGTCCACTTAATACATCCCAAATCAGGGGAAGGTGAATTCTCCCTGTCACATTAAAATGTTGAACAAATATAGTTCAGGATCAGATCAGACACTCCAAGGTGTTTTGTGAAGTTATCCCAGACCCCAAGTTTTGCATTTGATTTTGGCATTAGGGTGAACCGAGTGGAGCAAATCCCCCTGTCTGCATCAACGGGGACAAAGTGGAAAGGATCGAGATCTTCATGTTTCTAGGTGTCCAGATCTCCAACAGCCTGTCCTGGTCCCTCCATGCCGACATTATGGTTAAGACAGCCCACCAACGCCTCTACTTTTTCAGACGACTAAGGAAATTCGGCATGTCAGCTACGACTCTCACCAACTTTTCCAGATGCACCATAAGACACCAGACATAGGAGCAGAATTAGGCCACTCGGCCCATCAAGTCTGCTCCGCCATTCAATCATGGCTGATATTTTTCTCATCCCCATTCTCCTGCCTTTTCCCCATAACCCCTGATCCCCTTATTAATCAAGAACCTATCTATCTCTGTCTTAAAGACACTCGATGACCCGGCCTCCACAGCCTTCTGCGGCAAAGAGTTCCACACATTCACCACTCTCTGGCTGAAGAAATTCCTCCTCATCTCTGTTTTAAAGGATCGTCCCTTTAGTCTAAGGTTGTGCCCTCTGGTTCTAGTTTTTCCTACCAGTGGAAACATCCTCTCCACGTCCACTCTATCCAGGCCTCGCAGTATCCTGTAAGCTTCAATAAGATCCCCCCTCATTCTTCTAAACTCCAATCAGTACATACCCAGAGTCCTCAACCGTTCCTCATACGAGAAGCTCTTCATTCCACAGGAAGCATCCTTCCTGGTTGTATCACAACTTGGTATGGCTCCCGCTCTGCCCAAGACCACAAGGAACTACAAAGGGTCGTGAATGTAGCCCAATCCATCAGGCAAACCAGCCTCCCATCCATTGACTCTGTCTACACTTCCCGCTGCTTCGGAAAAGCAGCCAGCATAATTAAGGACCCCACACACCCCGGACATTCTCTCTTCCACCTTCTTCCGTCGGGAAAAAGATACAAAAGTCTGAGGTCACGTACCAACCGACTCAAGAACAGCTTCTTCCCTGCTGCTGTCAGACTTTTGAATGGATTTACCTTGTATTAAGTTGATCTTTCTCTGCACCCTAGCTATGACTGTAACACGACATTCTGCACCCTCTCCTTTCCTTCTCTATGAACGGTATGCTTTGTCTGTATAGCACGCAAGTAACAATACTTTTCACTGAATGTTAATACATGTTACAATAATAAATCAAACCAAATCAAATCAAAAATCAAACCATAAGATGTTTCACTTCAGGTATGATTCAAGTGACCCACGAGTAAGCTTTTATCAAACAAAGTTTATTTAAGAACACAGTTAGAATATAACAAAAAGTATGAGAATGACTTTAACCAATGATAAGAGTTAAAAATGGCACAGTGTAACTCCTAACAGCGAGCTACCTCTGTTGTTCTAATTTAAAGCGATATACCATAGACACACACCCTTCCTCAGAGTTAGTTCGAACTAAAACAACTCTGCTCACATGATGTTGAATTTCCAGCTTTTTAACATTTCTGGACAGCGATCCCAACAGCAGTTCTCAGAGAATGATACAGCAAAACCCCAGAGAGGCAAACCCAGTCTCTGGTAGCTCCCAGTCTCCAGACCCCAGAGAGGGGATAAGAGAGAGACCGCGCTCCCGAAACTCAAAAGCAGCACCAAGACACCACCACTTAGACAGCAAAACTCCAGCTTCAGAGAGGGGAAAACTCTACTGTTTCCCTTAGCTCCAAGCAGGTTTTGAAAACAAAATTAAAACTGGGCTTCTCCCTGAAGCCGAGCTGCCCCAGTCATATGATCTGACCTGTCAATCAGCCCCAATCAAGCCCTACTCTGCCGTACCAGGGGAGCACAAAAACAGCAGAACACTGCATTAGCTCAGATTAAAACAAACAATTATACTGCTTCAGTAACAATAAAGAACACCAACTGCAGACAACACAGCGCCAACAGAACATCCTCCAGAAAAACATACAATATCGTCACAATACACCCCTCCCTATCCCTGTAACTTCCTCCAGCCCCTACACCCCTCCCTATTCCTGTAACCTCCTCCAGCCCCTACACCACTCCCTATCTCTGTAACCTTCTCCAGCCCCTACACCACTCCATATCTCTGTAACCTCCTCCAGCCCCTAAATCCCTCCCTATCTCTGTAACCTCCTCCAGCCCCTACACTCCTCCCTATCTCTGTAACCTCCTCCAGCCCCTACACCCCTCCCTATCTCTGTAACCTCCTCCAGCCCCTACACCCCTCCCTAACTCTGTAACCTCCTCCAGCCCCTACACTCCTCGCTATCTCTGTAACCTCCGACAGCCCCGACAGCCCATCGCTATCAATATAACCTCTTCCAGCCCCTACACCCCTCCCTATCTCTGTAACCTCCTCCAGCCCCTGCACCCCTCCCTATCTCTGTAACCTCTTCCAGACTGTACACCCCTCCCTATCTCTGTAACCTCCTCCAGGCCCTACACCCCTCCCTATCTCTGTAACCTCCTCCAGACCCTACACCCTTCCCTATCTCTGTAACCTCCTCCAGGCCCTACACCCCTCCCTATCTCTGTAACCTCCTCCAGCCCCGACACCCCACCCATCTGTGTAACCTCCTCCAGCCCCTACACCCCTCCCTATCTCTGTAACCTCCTCCAGGCCCTACACCCCTCCCTATCTCTGTAACCTCCTCCAGCCCCGACACCCCACCCATCTGTGTAACCTCCTCCAGCCCCTACACCCCTCTCTATCTCTGTCAACTCCTCCAGCCCCTACACCCCCTCCCTATCTCTGTAACTCCCTCCAGCCCCTACACCCCCTCCCTATCTCTGTAACCCCCTCCAGCCCCTACACCCCTCCCTATCTCTGTAACCTCCCTGAGCCCCTACACCCCTCCCTATTTCTGTAACCTCCTCCAGCCTCTACATCCCCTCCCTATCTCTGTAACCCCCTCCAGCCCCTACACCCCCTCCCTATCTCTGTAACCCCCTCCAGCCCCTACACCCCTCCCTATCTCTGTAACTTCCCATGCCCCTACACCACTCCCTATCTCTGTAACGTCCTCCAGCCCCTACACCACTCCCTATCTCTGAAACCTCCCCCAGCCCCTACAGCCCTCCCTATCTCTGTAACCCCCCCTAACCCCGACACCCGCACTCTGAGAGGGTCAGTGCTGAGGGAGCGCCGCACTGTGGGAGGGTCAGCGCTGAGGGAGTGCCGCACTGTGGGAGGGTCAGTGCTGAGGGAGCGCCGCACTGTGGGAGGGTCAGTGCTGAGGGAGCGCCGCACTGTGGGAGGTTCAGTGCTGAGGGAACGCCGCACTGTGTGAGGGTCAGTGCTGAGGGAGCGCCGCACTGTTGGAGGGTCAGTGCTGAGGGAGCGCCGCACTGTGGGGGGGGGGTCAGTGCTGAGGGAGCGCCGCACTGTGGGAGGGTCAGTGCTGAGGGAGCGCCGCACTGTGGGAGGGTCAGTGCTGAGGGAGCGCCGCACTGTGGGAGGGTCAGTGCTGAGGGAGTGCCACACTGTGAGAGGGTCAGTGCCGAGGGAGCGTCACATTGTGGGAGGGTGAGTGCTGAGGGAGCGCCGCACTGTGGGACAGTCAGTGCTGAGGGAGCGTCACATTGTGGGAGGGTGAGTGCTGAGGGAGCGTCACATTGTGGGAGGGTGAGTGCTGAGGGAGCCCCGCACTGTGGGAGGGTCAGTGCTCAGGGAGCGCCGCACTGTGGGAGGGTCAGTGCTGAGGGAGCGCCGCACTGTGGGAGGGTCAGTGCTGAGGGAGCGCCGCACTGTGGGGGAGTCAGTGCTGAGGGAGCCCCGCACTGTGGGAGGGTCAGTGCTGAGGGAGCGCCGCACTGTGGGAGGGTCAGTGCTGAGGGAGCGCCGCACTGTGGGGGGGTCAGTGCTGAGGGAGCCCCGCACTGTGGGAGGGTCAGTGCTGAGGGAGCGCCGCACTGTGGGAGGGTCAGTGCTGAGGGAGCGCCGCACTGTGGGAGGGTCAGTGCTGAGGGAGCGCCGCACTGTGGGAGGGTGAGTGCTGAGGGAGCGCCGCACTGTGGGAGGGTCAGTGCTGATCCCATCGATAATCTCTCCCGATGTCAACTTTCTAGCTTCGTCTCTCTCTCTCCCACTCTGTCCTAGAACATAAGAACATAAGAAATAGGAGCAGGAGTAGGCCATCTAGCCCCTCGAGCCTGCCCCGCCATTCAATAAGATCATGGCTGATCTGACGTGGATCAGTACCACTTACCCGCCTGATCCCCATAACCCTTAATTCCCTTACCGATCAGGAATCCATCCATCCGCGCTTTAAACATATTCAGCGAGGTAGCCTCCACCACCTCAGTGGGCAGAGAATTCCAGAAATTCACCACCCTCTGGGAGAAGAAGTTCCTCCTCAACTGTGTGGAGCTTGCACATTCTCCTCGTGTCTGCGTGGGTTTCCTCCGGGTGCTCCGGTTTCCTCCCACAGTCCAAAGATGT
>NW_027590697.1:130000-150000 GCF_964213995.1 Mustelus asterias
GTGTGCGAGCTGGTGGACTGCGGAGTTTTTGTGTGTGTGTGAGCGGTGCAGACATTGTGAATGAGAGACGGGATTCCGTCTGGCTCGCTGCGAGTGGGAGACGGATTAGTCTGAACCCCTTCGGGGGGGGGAGGGTGAAGGGGAGCAGGGGAAGGGGGGGGTGGCGGGGGGAGGTTGACTCGGGCAGCCCAGGATGAGATTGCGACGGGACGTGGAGGATGTCACGGAATCTCGGCGGATCCTGGGGGTCGGAGAGTGGCGGCGATTCCAGTGGAGACCCTAATCCAGCAGGTGGTCCAGGACTCAGAGCGTGGGAGCCCAGCCAGGAACTGAGGGGGGGGGGGGGGGGGTGGCGGGGAGGGAGGGGGGTACGGGAGGGTGATCTGGCTTCGAGCCTTGTTACTGGGACAGGCTGACGGACCCTCTCTCCTCGACAGCGATGGGATGTAATATGTGCATCGTCGAGAAAACAGAAGAACAATACAAGGTGAAGACTCAGGTAGGGGAGGGAGCGAGGGAGGGAGCGAGGGAGGGAGGGAGGGAGCGAGGGAGGGAGGGAGGGAAGAAGAGAGGGAGGGAGCGAGGGAGGGAGGGAGGGAGAGGGAGGGAGAGGGAGGAGGGAGGGAGAGGGAGGGAGGGAGGGAGTGAGGGAGGGAGAGGGAGGGAGGAAGGGAGAGAGGGAGGGCGAGGGAGGGAGGAAGGGAGAGAGGGAGGGCGAGGGAGGGAGCGAGGGAGGAGGGAGCGAGGGAGGAGAGAGGGAGTGAGGGAGGGAGGAGGGAGAGAGGGAGTGAGGGAGAGAGGGAGGGAGAGAGGGAGAGGGAGGGAGGAGCAAGGGAGGGAGGGAGGGATGGAGAGGGAGTGAGGGTGCGAGGCAGGGAGGGAGAGAGGGAGGGAGGGAGTGAGAGAGGGAGGGAGAGAGGGACGGAGAGGGAGCGAGGGAGGGAGGGAGCGAGGGAGGGAGCGAGGGAGGAAGGGAGAGGAGGGAGCGAGGAGGGAGGGAGGGAGAGGGAGGGAGGGAGGGAGGGAGGGAGAGAGTGAGGGAGGAAAGGGAGGGAGGGAGGAAGGGAGAGAGGGAGGGCGAGGGAGGGAGCGAGGGAGGGAGCGAGGGAGGGAGCGAGGGAGTGAGGGAGGGAGGGAGAGAGGGAGGGAGAGAGGGAGAGGGAGGGAGGGAGGGAGCAAGGGAGGGAGGGAGGATGGAGAGGGAGCGAGGGTGCGAGGCAGGGAGGGAGAGAGAGGGAGGGAGGGAGTGAGAGAGGGAGGGAGAGAGGGAGAAGGATGGAGAGGGAGGGAGGGAGCGAGGGAGGAAGAGAGGGAGCGAGGGAGGAAGGGAGAGGGAGGGAGAGGGAGCGAGGGAGGGAGAGAGGGAGCGAGGGAGGAAAGGAGAGGGAGGGAGAGGGAGGGAGGGAGGGAGTGAGGGACAGAGAGGGAGGGAGGGAGCGAGGGAGGGGGGAGAGGGAGGGAGGGAGAGGGAAGGAGGGAGGGAGCAAGGGAGGGAGGGAGAGGGAGCGAGGAAGGGAGGGAGTGAGGAAGCGGGAGAGAGGGAGGGAGCGAGGGAGAGGGAGGAGGAGGGAGGAGAGGGGGAGAGGGAGATAATGGAGGGAGGGAGAGGGAGGGAGGGAAAGAGAAAGAGAGGGGGAGAGAGAGAAGGGGGGAGGGAGGGAGAGAGGGAAAGAGGGAGGGCGAGGGAGGGATGGAGGGGAGAGGGGGAGAGAGAGAGGTGAAGAGTCAGGGAGGGGTAGAAGGGCGAGAGATGGAGGGAGGGATGGAGGAGGAGGAGATAATGGAGGGAGGGAGAGGGTGGGGGAGGGAAGGAGACGGAAGGAAGGATGGAGGGACGGATGGAGGAGGGATGGAGAGAATGGAGAGAGGGATGGAGGGATGGAGGGAGGGAAGGTGAGGAAGGGAGGAGGAGAGAGAAAAAGAGGGGATGATACAGGTAGGGAAGGAAGGGAAAGGGAGAAGAGGGAATGGAGGGAGGGAGAGATGAAGAGGGGGAAGGGAGGAAGAAGGGAATGGGAGGGAGGGAGAGATGAAGAGGGGGAAAGTGGAAGGGAAAGGGAGGGAGAGAGAGGTGGGAGAGGGAGAGAGAGAAAGGGAGGGAGAGGAGACAGAGAGGGAGGGAAGGTGGGAGGGGGAGGGAATGGAGGGAGGGAGAGAGGGAGGGAGGAAAAGGGGGATGGAGGAACAAGAAATTGCAGAGGGAGGGAGCGAGTGATGGAATTGGAGCCAATGTGAGATACAGCGAGAGTGATGGAGGGAGAGTAAGGGAGGGAGATTGGTTGAGGGTACAGTGATATTGAGGGAACATTTTGAAGAGGGAATCTGTGTGAACTCCCCCAGCACATCTCACCCCCTCAGCAACTCCCTAAACACCTCACAACCAATCACAGGAGTTCAATCTAAAAATCAGCAGACAATGTACGCACAGCAAGATCCCACAAACAGCAACATGACAGTTACCCAGTTCATGTGTTAACTGCGATGTTCAAAACCGGGGATAAAATCATACTGACCCTCCCACAGGGCAGCGCTCCCTCAGCACTGACCCTCCCACAGGGCAGCGCTCCCTCAGCACTGACCCTCCCACAGTGCGGCGCTCCCTCAGCACTGACCCTCCCACAGGGCAGCGCTCCCTCAGCACTGACCCTCCCACAGGGCAGCGCTCCCTCAGCACTGACCCTCCCACAGTGCGGCGCTCCCTCAGCACTGACCCTCCCACAGTGCGGCGCTCTCTCAGCACTGACCCTCCCACAGGGCAGGCTCCCTCAGCACTGACCCTCCCACAGGGCAGCGCTCCCTCAGCACTGACCCTCCCACAGGGCAGCGCTCCCTCAGCACTGACCCTCCCACAGTGCGGCGCTCCTCAGCACTGACCCTCCCACAGGGCAGCGCTCCCTCAGCACTGACCCTCCCACAGCGCGGCGCTCCCTCAGCACTGACCCTCCCACAGTGCGGCGCTCCCTCAGCACTGACCCTCCCACAGTGCGGCGCTCCCTCAGCACTGACCCTCCCACAGTGCGGCGCTCCCTCAGCACTGACCCTCCCACAGTGCGGCGCTCCCTCAGCATTGACCCTCCCACAGTGCGGCGCTCCCTCAGCACTGACCCTCCCACAATGCGGCGCTCCCTCAGCTCTGACCCTCACACAGTGCGGCAGACCCTTAGCACTGACCCTCCACAGTGCGGCGCTCCCTCAGCACTGACCCTACAACTGCGCGGGGCTCCCTCAGCACTGACCCTCCCACAGTGCGGCTCTCCCTCAGCACTGACCCTCCCACAGTTCGGCACTCCCTCAGCACTGACCCTCCCACAGTGCGGCGCTCCCTCAGCACTGACCCTCCCACAGTTCGGCGCTCCCTCAGCACTGACCCTCCCACAGTGCGGCTCTCCCTCAGCACTGACCCTCCCACAGTGCGGCGCTCCCTCAGCACTGACCCTCCCACAGTGCGGCACTCCCTCAGCACTGACCCTCCCACAGTGCGGCGCTCCCTCAGCACTGACTATCCAACATTGCGGCGCTCCCTCAGCACTGACCCTCCCACAGTGCGGCGCTCCCTCAGCACTGACCCTCCCACAGTGCGGCGCTCCCTCAGCACTGACCCTCCCACAGTGCGGCGCTCCCTCAGCACTGACTCTCCCACAGTGCGGCGCTCCCTCAGCACTGACCCTCCTACAGTGCGGCGCTCCCTGAGCACTGACCCTTCCACAGTGCGGCGCTCCCTCAGCACTGACCCTCACACAGTGCGGCAGTCCCTTAGCACTGACCCGCCCACAGTGCGGTGCTCCCTCAGCACTGACCCTCCCACAGTGCGGCGCTCCCTCAGCACTGACTCTCCCACAGTGCGGCACTCCCTCAGCACTGACCCTCCCACAGTGCGGCGCTCCCTCAGCACTGACCCTCACACAGTGCGGCAGTCCCTTAGCACTGACCCTCCCACAGTGCGGCACTCCCTCAGCACTGACCCTCCCACAGTGCGGCACTCCCTCAGCACTGACCCTCCCACAGTGGTGTGCTCCCTCAGCACTGAACATCCGACTGCAAAGGAGCCTGACTCTATAATCAACCCCGATGTTGGAGAGTTTGATGGGGACAGTGAAGTGGGGACTCCAGTCTGTGTCGAACCCTGTGCTGTACCTGTCCTGGGAGTGTTTGATGAGGGACAGTGTAGAGGGACCTTTACTGTGTATCAGACTCCGTGCTGTACCTGGCCTGGCTGTGGGGACAGTGTTGAGGAAGCTTTACTCTAACACCGTGTTGTACCTGTCCTGGGAGAGTTTGATGCGGACAGTGTAGAGGGAGCTTTACTCTGTATCTAACCCCGTGCTGTACCTGTCCTGGGAGTGTTTGATGGGGACAGTGTAGAGGGAGCTTTACTCTGTATCTAACCCCGTGCTGTACCTATGCTGGGAGTGTTTGATGGGGACAGTGTAGAGGGAGCTTTACTCTGTATCTAACCCTGTGCTGTACCTGTCCTGGGAGTGTTTGATGGGGACAGTGTTGAGGAAGCTTTACTCTGTATCTAACACCGTGTTGTACCTGTCCTGGGAGAGTTTGATGCGGACAGTGTAGAGGGAGCTTTACTCTGTATCTAACCCTGTGCTGTACCTGTCCTGGGAGTGTTTGATGGGGACAGTGTTGAGGAAGCTTTACTCTGTATCTAACCCTGTGCTGTACCTGTCCTGGGAGTGTTTGATGGGCATGATGTGGAGACATGTCTTGCCTGGAGACAATACACATCTTTTTAGCCTGTCTTGATGCTCTCTCCACTCCCATTGTTTTGTTTCTTAAAGACTGGATTAGTTGTAAGTATTCGCATTCCAACCATTATTCATGTAAATTGAGTCTGTGTCTTATAAGTTCTGTTTGTGAACAGAATTCCCACTCACCTGAAGAAGGGGCTCAGAGCCTCGAAAGCTTGTGTGGCTTTTGCTACCAAATAAACCTGTTGGACTTTAACCTGGTGTTGTTAAACTTCTTACAGTGTTTGATGGGGGACAGTGTAGAAGGAGCTTTACTATGTATCTAACCCCATGCTGTACCTGTCCTGGGAGTGTCTGATGTGGGATAGTGTAGAGGGAGCTTTACTCTGTATCTAACCCCGTGCTGTAGCCCTCGGAGTGTTTGATGTGGACAGTGTAGAGAGAGCTTTACTCTGTCTCTAACCACATGCTGTACCTGTCCGGGGAGTGTTTCATGGGGACAGTGTGGAGGGAACATGCCTCTGCATCTAACCCTGAGCTGTACCTGACCTGGGAGTGTTTGATGGGGCAATGTAGAGGGAACATTACTCTGTATCTAACCCCATGCTGTACCTGTCCTGGGAGTGTTTGATGGGGGACAGTGTAGGGGGAGCTTTACTCTCTGTCTAAACCTGTGCTGTACCTGTCCTGGGAGTATTTGATGGGGGACAGTGTCGAGGGTGCTTTACTCTGCATCTAACCCCGTGCTGTACCTGCCCTGGGAGTGTTTGATGTGGACAGTGGAGAGAGAGCTTTACTCTGTCTCTAACCACGTGCTGTACCTGTCCGGGGAGGGTTTCATGGGGACAGTGCAGAGGGAGCTTTACTCTGTATCTAACCCTGCGCTGTGCCTGTCCTGGAAGTGTTTGATGGGGACAGTTTCGAGGGAACATTACTCTGTATCTAACCCTGTGATGTACCTGTCCTTGGAGTGATTGATGGGGAGAGTGTCGAGGGAGTTTTACTCTGTATCTAACCCCGTGCTGTACCTGTCCCGGGAGTGTTTGATGGGGGACAGTGCAGAGGGAGCTTTACTCTCTATCTAAACCTGGGCTGTACCTGTGTTGTGAATGTTTGTTGGGGACAGTGTAAAGGGACCTTTACTCTGTATCTAACCCCGTGCTATACCTGGACTGGGAGTGTCTGATGGGGGATAGTGTAGAGGGAACATTGCTCTGTATAGAACCCCGCGCTGGACCTGTGCTGGGAGTGTTTGATGGGGGCAATGTAGAGGGAACATTACTCTGTCTCCAACCTCATGCTGTACCTGTCCTGGGAGTGTTTGATGGGGGCAATGTAGAGGGAACATTACTCTGCATCTATCCCCATGCTGTACCTGTCCTGGGAGTGTTTGATGGGGGCAGTGTAGAGGGAACATTACTCTGTATCTAACCCTGTGATGTACATGTCCTGGGAGTGTTTGATGGGGGACAGTGTAGAGGGAGCATTATTCTGTATCTAACCCCGTGCTGTACCTGTCCTGGGAGTGTTTGATGGGGGACAGTGCAGAGGGAGCTTTACTCTGTATCCAACCCCGTGCTGTACCTGTGCTGGGAGTGTTTGATGGGGACAATATAGGGGGAGATTTACTCTGTATCTAACCCCGTGCTGTACCTATCCTGGGAGTGTTTGATGGGGGACAGTGGAGAATGAGTTTTACTCAGTATCAAACCCCATGCTTTACCTGTCCTGGGAGTGTTTGATGGGGACAGTGTCGAGGGGAGCTTTACTCTGTATCTAACCCCGTGCTGTACCTGTCCTGGGAGTGTTTGATGGGGACAATATAGAGGGAGCTTTACCCTGTATCTAACCCCGTTCTGTACCTATCCTGGGAGTGTCTGATGGGGGATAGTGTAGAGGGAACATTACTCTGTATCTAACCCCATGCTGAACCTGTCCTGGGAGTGTTTGATGGGGGACAGTTTAGGGGGAGCTTTACTCTCTATCTAAAACTGGGCTGTACCTGTGCTGTGAATGTTTGTTGGGGACAGTGTAAAGGGGGCTTTACTCTGTGTCTAACCCCGTGCTATACCTGGACTGGGAGTGTCTGATGGGGGATAGAGTAGAGGGAACATTACTCTGTACCTAACCCCGTGCTGTACCTGTCCTGGGAGTGTTTGATGGGAAAGTGTAGAGGGAGCTTTACTCTGTATCTATCCCCATGCTGTACCTGTCCTGGGAGTGTTTGATGGGGGCAGTGTAGAGGGAACGTTACTCTGTATCTAACCCTGTGATGTACCTGTCCTGGGAGTGTTTGATGGGGAGAGTGTCGAGGGAGTTTTACTCTGTATCGAATCCGTGCTGTACCTGTCCCGGGAATGTTTGATGGGGGACAGTGCAGAGGGAGCATTATTCTGTATCTCACCCCGTGCTGCACCTGTCCTGGGAGTGTTTGATGGGGGACAGTGCAGAGGGAGCTTTACTCTGGATCTAACCCCGTGCTGTACCTGTGCTGGGAGTGTTTGATGGGGACAATATAGGGGGAGATTTACTCTGTGTCTAACCCCGTGCTCTACCTATCCTGGGAGTGTTTGATGGGGGACAGTGGAGAATGAGTTTTACTCTGTATCAAACCCCATGCTTTACCTGTCCTGGGAGTGTTTGATGGGGACAGTGTCGAGGGGAGCTTTACTCTGTTTCTAACCCCATGCTATGCCTGTCCTTTGAGTGTTTGATGGGGAGAGTGTCGAGGGAGTTTTACTGTGTATCTAACCCCGTGCTGTACATGTCCTGGGAGTGTTTGATGGGGGACAGTGCAGAGGGAGCTTTACTCTGTATCTAACCCAGTGCTGTACCTGTCCTGGGAGTGTTTGATGGGGACAATATAGGGGGAGATTTACTCTGTATCTAACCCCGTGCTGTACCTATCCAGGGAGTGTTTGATGGGGGACAGTGTAGAGGGAGCTTTACTCTGTATCTCACCCCGTGCTGTTGCTGTCCGCGGAGTGTTTGATGGGGGACAGTGTAGAGGGAGCTTTACTCTGTATCTCACCCCGTGCTGTACCTGTCCTGGGAGTGTTTGATGGGGGACAGTGCAGCGGGAGCTTTACTCTGTATCTAACCTCGTGCTGTACCTGTCCAGGGAACGTTTGATGGGGACAGTGTAGAGGGAGCTTTACTCTGTATCTAACCCCATGCTGTGCCTGTGCTGGGAGTGTTTGATGGGGACAGTGTAGAGGGAGCTTTACTCTGTATCTAACCCCATGCTGTACCTGTCCTGGGAGTGTTTGATGGGAAAGTGTAGAGGGAGATTTACTCTGTATCTAACCCCGTGCTCTACCTATCCTGGGAGTGTTTGATGGGGGACAGTGGAGAATGAGTTTTACTCTGTATCAAACCCCATGCTTACCTGTCCTGGGAGTGTTTGATGGGGACAGTGTCGAGGGGAGCTTTACTCTGTATCTAACCCCGTGCTATGCCTGTCCCGGGAGTGTTTGATGGGAGACAGTGTAGAGGGAGCTTTACTCTGTATCTAACCCTGTGATGTACGTGTCCTTGGAGTGTTTGATGGGGAGAGTGTCGAGGGAGTTTTACTCTGTATCGAATCCGTGCTGTACCTGTCCCAGGAGTGTTTGATGGGGGACAGTGCAGAGGGAGCATTATTCTGTATCTAACCCCGTGCTGTACCTGTCCTGGGAGTCTTTGATGGGGGACAGTGCAGAGGGAGCTTTACTCTGGATCTAACCCCGTGCTGTACCTGTGCTGGGAGTGTTTGATGGGGACAGTGGAGAATGAGTTTTACTCTGTATCAAACCCCATGCTTACCTGTCCTGGGAGTGTTTGATGGGGA
Source organism: Mustelus asterias (assembly GCF_964213995.1). Taxonomy (NCBI): domain Eukaryota; kingdom Metazoa; phylum Chordata; class Chondrichthyes; order Carcharhiniformes; family Triakidae; genus Mustelus; species Mustelus asterias. Next base: position 138,530 of record NW_027590697.1, read on the forward strand.
CAGTGTCGAGGGGAGCTTTACTCTGTATCTAACACCGTGCTATGCCTGTCCTTCGAGTGTTTGATGGGGAGAGTGTCGAGGAAGTTTTACTGTGTATCTAACCCCGTGCTTTACCTGTCCGGGAGTATTTGATGGGGGACAGTGTAGAGGGAGCTTTACTCTGTATCTAACCCCGTGCTGTACCTGTCCTGGGAGTGTTTGATGGGGGACAGTGTAGAGGGAGCTTTACCATGTATCTAACCCTGTGCTGTACCTGTCCTGGGAATGTTTGATGGGGACAGTGTAGCGGGAGCTTTACACTGTATCTAACCCCGTGCTTTACCTGTCCTGGGAGTGTTTGATGGGGACAGTGTAGAGGGAGCGTTACTCTGTATCAAACCCCGTGTTGTTCCTGTCCTGGGAGTGTTTGATGGGGGACAGTGTAGAGGGAGCTTTACTCTGTATCTAACCCCGTGCTGAACCTGTCCTGGGAGTGTTTGATGGGGACAGTGTAGAGGGAGCTTTACTCTCTTTCTAACCCTGTGCTGTATCTGTGCTGGGAATGTTTGTTGGGGACAGTGTAGAGGAAGCTTTACTCTGTATCAAACCCCGTGCTTTACCTGTCCTGGGAGTGTTTGATGGGGACAGTGCAGAGGGAGCTTTACTCTGTATCTAACCCCATGCTGTACCCGTCCTGGGAGTGTTTGATGGGGGACAGTGTAGAGGGAGCTTTACTCTGTATCTAACCCCGTGCTGTACCTATCCTGAGAGTGTTTGATGGGGGACAGTGTAGAGGGAGCTTTACTCTGTATCTACCCCTGAGCTGTGCCTGTGCTGGGAGTGTTTGATGGGGCAATGGAGAGGGAACATTACTCTGCATCTAACCCCGTGCTGTACCTGTCCTGGGAGTGTTTGATGGGGGCAGTGTAGAGGGAACATTACTCTGTATCTAACCCCGTGCTATACCTGTCCTGGGAGTGTTTGATGGGGACAGTGTAGAGGGAGCTTTACTCTGTATCTAACCTCATGCTGTACCTGTCCTGGGAGTGTTTGATGGGGACAGTTTAGAGGGAGCATTACTCTGTATCTAATCCCGTGCTGTACCTGTCCTGGGAGTGTTTGATGGGGACAGTGTAGAGGGAGCTTTACTCTGTATCTCACCCTGCGCTGTACCTGTCCTGGAAGTGTTTGATGGGGACGGTGTAGAGGGAACATGCCTCTCTATCTAACCCTGAGCTGTACCTGACCTGGGAGTGTTTGATGGGGCAATGTCGAGGGAACATTACTCTGTATCTAACCCCGTGCTGTACCTGTCCCGGGTGTGTTTGATGGGGGACAGTGCAGAGGGAGCTTTACTCTCTATCTAAACCTGGGCTGTACCTGTGCTGTGAATGTTTGTTGGGGACAGTGTAAAGGGACCTTTACTCTGTATCTAACCCCGTGCTGTACCTGTCCTGGGAGTGTTTGACGGGGACAGTGTAGAGGGAGCTTTACTCTGTATCTAACCCCGTGCTGAACCTGTCCTGGGAGTGTTTCATGGGGAAAGTGTAGAGGGAGTTTTACTCTGTATCTAACCCTGTGCTGTACCTGTCCTGGGAGTGTTTGATGGGGACCGTGCAGATGGAACATTACTCTGTATATAACCCCGCGCTGTACCTGTGCTGGGAGTGTTTGATGGGGACAGTGTAGAGGGAACATTACTCTGTATTTAACCCTGCGCTGTACCTGTCCTGGGAGTGTTTGATGGGGAGAGTGCCGAGGGAGTTTTACTCTGTATCTAACCCTGTGATGTACCTGCCCTTGGAGTGTTTGATGGGGAGAGTGCCGAGGGAGTTTTACTCTGTATCTAACCACGTGCTGTACCTGTCCCGGGAGTGTTTGATGGGGGACAGTGCAGAGGGATCATTATTCTGTCTCTAACCCCGTGCTGTACCTGTCCTGGGAGTGTTTGATGATGTGGAGATGCCGGCGTTGGACTGGGGTAAACACAGTAAGAAGTTTAACAACACCAGGTTAAAGTCCAACAGGTTTATTTGGTAGCAAAAGTTTGTGAACAGAATTCCCACTCACCTGAAGAAGGGGCTCAGAGCCTCGAAAGCTTGTGTGGCTTTTGCTACCAAATAAACCTGTTGGACTTTAACCTGGTGTTGTTAAACTTCTTACTGTGTTTGATGGGAGACAGTGTAGAGGGAGCTTTACTCTGGATCTAACCCCGTGCTGTACCTGTGCTGGGAGTGTTTGATGGGGACAATATAGGGGGAGATTTACTCTGTATCTAACCCCGTGCTGTACCTATCCTGGGAGTGTTTGATGGGGGACAGTGGAGAATGAGTTTTACTCTGTATCAAACCCCATGCTTTACCTGTCCTGGGAGTGTTTGATGGGGACAGTGTCGAGGGGAGCTTTACTCTGTATCTAACCCCGTGCTGTACCTGTCCTGAGAGTGTTTGATGGGGACAGTGTAGAGGGAGCTTTACTCTGTATCTAACCCCGTGCTGTACCTGTCCTGGGAGTGTTTGATGGGGACAGTGTAGAGGGAGCTTTACTCTGTATCTAACCCCGTGCTGTACCTGTCCTGGGAGTGTTTGATGTGGACAGTGTAGAGGGAGCTTTACTCTGTATCTAACCCCATGCTGTACCTGTCCTGGGAGTGTTTGATGTGGACAGTGTAGAGGGAGCTTTACTCTGTATCTAACCCCGTGCTGTACCTGTCCTGGGAGTGTTAGAAGGCATTATGTAAGATTCTTTTGTGGAATATTTGGCTGCTGGAACCTGTAACGCCTGTTGGTAGAATGAAAATTGGATAATTATTTGAAGAGAGTAAGCTTGCTCCGGGAGGGGGCAAGATTTCTTCAAGCTGTTTCAGTAGAAGATTGGCCCAGTGTCGATCTGTTTAATTTCACAGATTGATGTGAGATTGTGCACAGTGGGTCAGTGCTGAGGGAGCGCCGCACTGTGGGAGGGGGTCAGTGCTGAGGGAGCGCCGCACTGTGGGAGGGTCAGTGCTGAGCGAGTGCCGCACTGTGGGAGGGTCAGTGCTGAGGGAGTGCCGCACTGTGGGAGGGTCAGTGCTGAGGGGGCGCCGCACTGTGGGAGGGTCAGTGCTGAGGGGGCGCCGCACTGTGGGAGGGGGTCAGTGCTGAGGGAGCGCCGCACTGTGGGAGGGTCAGTGCTGAGGGAGCGCCGCACTGTGGGAGGGTCAGTGCTGAGGGAGCGCCGCACTGTGGGAGGGTCAGTGCTGAGGGAGCGCCGCACTGTGGGAGGGTCAGTGCTGAGGGAGCGCCGCACTGTGGGAGGGTCAGTGTTGAGGGAGCGCCGCACTGTGGGAGGGTCAGTGCTGAGGGAGCGCCGCACTGTGGGAGGGTCAGTGCTGAGGGAGCGCCGCACTGTGGGAGGGTCAGTGTTGAGGGAGCGCCGCACTGTGGGAGGGTCAGTGCTGAGGGAGCGCCGCACTGTGGGAGGGTCAGTGCTGAGGGAGCGCCGCACTGTGGGAGGGTCGGTGCTGAGGGAGCGCCGCACTGTGGGAGGGTCAGTGCTGAGGGAGCGCCGCACTGTGGGAGGGTCAGTGCTGAGGGAGCGCCGCACTGTGGGAGGGTCAGTGCTGAGGGAGCGCCGCACTGTGGGAGGGTCAGTGCTGAGGGAGCGCCGCACTGTGGGAGGGTCAGTGTTGAGGGAGCGCCGCACTGTGGGAGGGTCAGTGTTGAGGGAGCGCCGCACTGTGGGAGGGTCAGTGCTGAGGGAGCGCCGCACTGTGGGTGGGTCAGTGCTGAGGGAGCGCCGCACTGTGGGAGGGTCAGTGTTGAGGGAGCGCCGCACTGTGGGAGGGTCAGTGCTGAGGGAGCGCCGCACTGTGGGAGGGTCAGTGCTGAGGGAGCGCCGCACTGTGGGAGGGTCAGTGTTGAGGGAGCGCCGCACTGTGGGAGGGTCAGTGCTGAGGGAGCGCCGCACTGTGGGAGGGTCAGTGCTGAGGGAGCGCCGCACTGTGGGAGGGTCAGTGCTGAGGGAGCGCCGCACTGTGGGAGGGTCAGTGCTGAGGGAGCGCCGCACTGTGGGAGGGTCAGTGCTGAGTGAGCGCCGCACTGTGGGAGGGTCAGTGCTGAGGGAGCGCCGCACTGTGGGAGGGTCAGTGCTGAGGGGGCACCGCACTGTGGGAGGGTCAGTGCTGAGGGAGTCCCGCACTGTGGGAGGGTCAGTGCTGAGGGAGTGCCGCACTGTGGGAGGGTCAGTGCTGAGGGAGCGCCGCACTGTGGGAGGGTCAGTGCTGAGGGAGCGCCGCACTGTGGGAGGGTCAGTGCTGAGGGAGCGCCGCACTGTGGGAGGGTCAGTGCTGAGGGAGCGCCGCACTGTGGGAGGGTCAGTGCTGAGGGAGCGCCGCACTGTGGGAGGGTCAGTGCTGAGGGAGCGCCGCACTGTGGGAGGGTCAGTGCTGAGGGAGCGCCGCACTGTGGGAGGGTCAGTGCTGAGGGAGCGCCGCACTGTGGGAGGGTCAGTGCTGAGGGAGCGCCGCACTGTGGGAGGGTCAGTGCTGAGGGAGCGCCGCACTGTGGGAGGGTCAGTGCTGAGGGAGCGCCGCACTGTGGGATGGTCAGTGCTGAGGGAGCGCTGCACTGTGGGAGGGTCAGTGCTGAGGGAGCGCCGCACTGTGGGAGGGTCAGTGCTGAGGGAGCGCCGCACTGTGGGAGGGTCAGTGCTGAGGGAGCGCCGCACTGTGGGAGGGTCAGTGCTGAGGGAGCGCCGCACTGTGGGAGGGTCAGTGCTGAGGGAGCGCCGCACTGTGGGAGGGTCAGTGCTGAGGGAGCGCCGCACTGTGGGAGGGTCAGTGCTGAGGGAGCGCCGCACTGTGGGAGGGTCAGTGCTGAGGGAGCGCCGCACTGTGGGAGGGTCAGTGCTGAGGGAGCGCCGCACTGTGGGAGGGTCAGTGCTGAGGGAGCGCCGCACTGTGGGAGGGTCAGTGCTGAGGGAGCGCCGCACTGTGGGAGGGTCAGTGCTGAGGGAGCGCCGCACTGTGGGAGGGTCAGTGCTGAGGGAGCGCCGCACTGTGGGAGGGTCAGTGCTGAGGGAGCGCCGCACTGTGGGAGGGTCAGTGCTGAGGGAGCGCCGCACTGTGGGAGGGTCAGTGCTGAGGGAGCGCCGCACTGTGGGAGGGTCAGTGCTGAGGGAGCGCCGCACTGTGGGAGGGTCAGTGCTGAGGGAGCGCCGCACTGTGGGAGAGTCAGTGCTGAGGGAGCGCCGCACTGTGGGAGGGTCAGTGCTGAGGGAGCGCCGCACTGTGGGAGGGTCAGTGCTGAGGGAGCGCCGCACTGTGGGAGGGTCAGTGCTGAGGGAGCGCCGCACTGTGGGAGGGTCAGTGCTGAGGGGGCGCCGCACTGTGGGAGGGTCAGTGCTGAGGGAGCGCCGCACTGTGGGAGGGTCAGTGCTGAGGGGGCGCCGCACTGTGGGAGGGTCAGTGGTGAGGGAGCGCCGCACTGTGGGAGGGTCGGTGCTGAGGGAGCGCCGCACTGTGGGAGGGTCAGTGCTGAGGGAGCGCCGCACTGTGGGAGGGTCGGTGCTGAGGGAGCGCCGCACTGTGGGAGGGTCAGTGCTGAGGGAGCGCCGCACTGTGGGAGGGTCAGTGCTGAGGGAGCGCCGCACTGTGGGAGGGTCAGTGCTGAGGAAGCGCCGCACTGTGGGAGGGTCAGTGCTGAGGCAGCGCCGCACTGTGGGAGTGTCAGTGCTGAGGGAGCGCCGCACTGTGGGAGGTTCAGTGCTGAGGCAGCGCCGCACTGTGGGAGGGTCAGTGCTGAGGGAGCGCCGCACTGTGGGAGGGTCAGTGCTGAGGGAGCGCCGCACTGTGGGAGGGTCAGTGCTGAGGGAGCGCCGCACTGTGGGAGGGTCAGTGCTGAGGGAGCGCCGCACTGTGGGAGGGTCAGTGCTGAGGGAGCGCCGCACTGTGGGAGGGTCAGTGCTGAGGGAGCGCCGCACTGTGGGAGGGTCAGTGCTGAGGGAGCGCCGCACTGTGGGAGGGTCAGTGCTGAGGGAGCGCCGCACTGTGGGAGGGTCAGTGCTGAGGGAGCGCCGCACTGTGGGAGGTTCAGTGCTGAGGGAGCGCCGCACTGTGGGAGGGTCAGTGCTGAGGGAGCGCCGCACTGTGGGAGGGTCGGTGCTGAGGGAGCGCCGCACTGTGGGAGGTTCAGTGCTGAGGGAGCGCCGCACTGTGGGAGGTTCAGTGCTGAGGGAGCGCCGCACTGTGGGAGGTTCAGTGCTGAGGGAGCGCCGCACTGTGGGACAGCGTCTGCGCTATCTGATTCCACAGCATGTATACCTGTAGCAGTGAGCTGCAGATCACAGAAGCAGATCGATAGATCCTGATCTCAGGGATGGATCAATACCTCCGGACACTACAGAGCCACAATTACCCTGTAAACGTGTTTAATATCCATCAGACTGTGGTGACAGGAATCGACACGGGTACTGAATAATCGCATCAAATACAGCGATAGATATCCCCCAAACAGCACAGCCAGCTCCCAGACACTGTCCCAGACAGCACAGCCAGCTCCCAGACACTGTCCCAGACAGCACAGCCAGCTCCCAGACACTGTCCCAGACAGCACAGCCAGCTCCCAGACACTGTCCCAAACAGCACAGCCAGCTCCCAGACACTGTCCCAGACAGCACAGCCAGCTCCCAGACACTGTCCCAGACAGCACAGCCAGCTCCCAGACACTGTCCCAGACAGCACAGCCAGATCACAGACACTGTCCCAGACAGCACAGCCAGATCACAGACACTGTCCCAGACAGCACAGCCAGATCACAGACACTGTCCCAGACAGCACAGCCAGCTCCCAGACACTGTCCCAAACAGCACAGCCAGCTCCCAGACACTGTCCCAGACAGCACAGCCAGCTCCCAGACACTGTCCCAGACAGCACAGCCAGCTCCCAGACACTGTCCCAGACAGCACAGCCAGATCACAGACACTGACCCAGACAGCACAGCCAGCTCCCAGACACTGTCCCAGACAGCACAGCCAGATCACAGACACTGACCCAGACAGCACAGCCAGATCACAGACACTGACCCAGACAGCACAGCCAGATCACAGACACTGACCCAGACAGCACAGCCAGATCACAGACACTGTCTCAGACAGCACAGCCAGATCACAGACACTGTCTCAGACAGCACAGCCAGATCACAGACACTGTCCCAGACAGCACAGCCAGATCACAGACACTGTCCCAGACAGCACAGCCAGATCACAGACACTGTCCCAGACAGGACAGCCAGATCATAGACACTGACCCAGACAGCACAGCCAGATCACAGACACTGACCCAGACAGCACAGCCAGATCACAGACACTGACCCAGACAGCACTGCCAGATCACAGACACTGACCCAGACAGCACAGCCAGATCACAGACACTGACCCAGACAGCACAGCCAGATCACAGACACTGTCTCAGACAGCACAGCCAGATCACAGACACTGTCTCTGACAGCACAGCCAGATCACAGACACTGTCCCAGACAGCACAGCCAGATCACAGACACTGTCCCAGACAGCACAGCCAGCTCCCAGACACTGTCCCAGACAGCACAGCCAGATCACAGACACTGTCCCAGACAGCACAGCCAGCTCCCAGACACTGACCCAGACGGCACAGCCAGATCACAGATACTGACCCAGACGGCACAGCCAGATCACAGACACTGTCCCAGACAGCACAGCCAGCTCCCAGACACTGTCCCAGACAGCACAGCCAGATCACAGACACTGTCCCAGACAGCACAGCCAGATCGCAGACACTGACCCAGACAGCACAGTGTTGTTTGTCATCTATATCAATGATCTGGATGATAATGTGGTAAATTGGATCTGCAAATTTGCTGATGATACAAAGATTGGAGGTGTAGTGGACAGTGAGGAAGGTTTTCAAAGCTTGCAGAGGGATTTGGACCAACTAGAAAAATGGGCTGAAAAATGGCAAATGGAATTTAACGCAGAGAAGTCTGAGATATTGCACTTTGGAAGGACAAACCAAAGTAGAACGTACAGGGTAAATGGTAGGACTCTGAAGAGTGCAGTTGAACAGAGCGATCTGGGAATACAGGTACAGAATTCCCTAAAAGTGACGTCACAGGTGGATAGGGTCGTAAAGAGTGCCTTTGGTACATTGGCCTTTATAAATCGGAGTATCGAGTATAAAAGTTGGAGTGTTATGGTAAGGTTATATAAGGCATTGGTGAGGCCGAATTTGGAGTATTGTGGACAGTTTTGGTCACCTAGTTACAGGAAGGATGTAAATAAGGTTGAAAGAGTGCAGAGAAGGTTCACAAGGATGTTGCCGGGACTTGAGAAGCTGAGTTAGAGAGAGAGATTGAATAAGTTGGGACTTTATTCCCTGGAGTGCAGAAGATTGAGGGGAGATTTGATAGAGGTGTATAAGACTTTGATGGGTATAGATAGAGTGAATGCAAGCAGGCTTTTTGCGCTGAGGCTCGGGGAGAAAAAAACCAGAGGGCATGGGTTAAGGGTGAAAGGAGAAAAGTTTAAAGGGAATATTAGGGGGGGCTTCTTCATGCAGAGAGTGGTGGGAGTGTGGAATGAGCTGCCGGATAAAGTGGTAAATGCGGGGTCACTTTTAACATTTAAGAAAAACTTGGATGGGTTCATGGATGAGAGGGGTGTGGAGGGATATGGTCCAAGTGCAGGTCAGTGGGACTGGGCAAAAAATGGTTCGGCACAGACAAGAAGGGCCAAAAGGCCTGTTTCTGTGCTGTAATTTTCTATGGTTCACAGCCAGATCACAGACACTGACCCAGACAGCACAGCCAGATCACAGACACTGACCCAGACAGCACAGCCAGATCACAGATACTGACCCAGACAACACAGCCAGATCACAGACACTGACCCAGACAGCACAGCCAGATCACAGATACTGACCCAGACAACACAGCCAGATCACAGACACTGACCCAGACAGCACAGCCAGCTCCCAGACACTGACCCAGACAGCACAGCCAGCTCCCAGACACTGACCCAGAGAGAACAGCCAGCTTCCAGACACTGAGCCAGACATGACAGCCAGATCTCAGACACTAACCCAGACATTACAGTGAGACCCCAGACACTGACCCAGACAGCACAGCCAGCTCCCAGACACTGACCCAGACAGCAGAGCCAGCCCCCAGACACTGACCCAGACAGCACAGCGAGACCCCAGACACTGACCCAGACAGCACACAGATCCCAGACACTGACCCAGACATTACAGTGAGACCCCAGACACTGGCCCAGACGGCACAGCCAGATCCCAGACACTGACCCAGAGAGAACAGCCAGATCCCAGACACTGATCTAGACAGCACAGCCGGATCACAGACACTGACCCAGGCAGCACAGCAAAATCCCAGACACTGACCCAGACAGCACAGCCAGATCCCAGACACTGACCCAGACAGCACAGCCGGATCACGGACACTGAGCCAGGCAGCACAGCATATCCCAGACACTGACCCAGACAGCACAGTCAGATGCCAGACACTGATCCAGACAGCACAGCCAGATCCCAGACGCTGACCCAGAGAGAAGATCCAGCTCCCAGACACTGACCCAGACAACACAGCCAGATCACAGACGCTGGCCCAGACAGCACAGCGAGATCCCAGACACTGGCCCAGACAGCACAGAGTGTCAGTGCTGAGGGAGCGCTGCCCTGTGGGAGGGTCAGTGCTGAGGGAGCGTCGCACAGTCCGAGTGTCGCTCTGTGATGTCCTTAAGTTGGGATAGGCGCTACAGTAATGCAAACCTTTCCACCTACAAACGTCTAACATACCAGCGGGAGTCAGTGCAATGGGTTACTGGGGCGAATTCTCCCTCACACCCGTCCCCAGCCCAGGGTGGCTCCTCACACTGCCTCAGATCAGCAGTGAGTACGTCACAGCCAGGGGAGGAGTAGGAGTGGGGTACAGTGGGAGTGGGGTACAGTGGGAGTGGGGGACAGTGGGAGTGGGGTACAGTGGGAGTGGGGTACAGTGGGTGTGGGGTACAGTGGGTGTGGGGGACAGTGGGTGTGGGGTACAGTGGGTGTGGGGTACAGTGGGAGTGGGGTACAGTGGGAGTGGGGTACAGTGGGTGTGGGGTACAGTGGGAGTGGGGTACAGTGGGTGTGGGGGACAGTGGGTGTGGGGTACAGTGGGAGTGGGGTACAGTGGGAGTGGGGTACAGTGGGAGTGGGGTACAGTAGGAATTGGTTACAGTGGGTGTGGGTACAGTGGGAGTGGGGTACAGTGGGAGTGGGGTACAGTGGGAGTGGGGTACAGTAGGAATTGGTTACAGTGGGTGTGGGGTACAGTGGGAGTGGGGTACAGTGGGAGTGGGGTACAGTGGGAGTGGGGTACAGTGGGGTGGGGTACAGTGGGAGTGGGGTACAGTGGGAGTGGGGTACAGTAGGAATTGGTTACAGTGGGTGTGGGGTACAGTGGGAGTGGGGTACAGTGGGAGTGGGGTACAGTGGGAGTGGGATACAGTGGGAGTGGGGTACAGTGGGAGTGGGGTACAGTGGGTGTGGGGTACAGTGGGAGTCGGGTACAGTAGGAATTGGTTACAGTGGGTGTGGGGTACAGTGGGAGTGGGGTACAGTGGGAGTGGGGTACAGTTGGAATTGGTTACAGTGGGTGTGGGGTGCGGTGGAAGTGGGGTACAGTGGGAGTGGGGTACAGTGGGAGTGGGGTACAGTGGGAGTGGGGTTCAGTGGGAGTGGGGTTCAGTGGGAGTGGGGTACAGTGGGAGTGGGGTTCAGTGGGAGTGGGGTTCAGTGGGAGTGGGGTACAGTGGGAGTGGGTTACAGTGGGGCTGGGATCCAGTGGGAGTGGGGTACAGCGGGTGTGGGGTACAGTGGGAGTGGGGTACAGTGTGTGTGGGTGCAGCGGGTGTGGGGTACAGTGGGAGTGGGGTACAGCGGGTGTGGGGTACAGTGGGAGTGGGGTACAGCGGGTGTGGGGTACAGTGGGAGTGGGGTACAGTGGGAGTGCAGTACAGTGGGAGTGGGGTACAGCGGGTGTGGGGTACCGTGGGTTTGGGGTACAGTGGGTGTGGGGTACAGTGGGAGTGGGGTACAGTGGGAGTCGGGTACAGTGGGAGTGGGGTACAGTGGGAGTGAGGTACAGTGGGAGTGGGGTACAGTGGGAGTGGGGTACAGTGGGTGTGGGGTACAGTGGGTGTGGGGTACAGTGGGAGTCAGGTACAGTGGGAGTGGGGTACAGTGGGAGTGGGGTACAGTGGGTGTGGGGTACAGTGGGAGTGGGGTACAGTGGGTGTGGGGTACAGTGGGAGGGGGGTACAGTGGGAGTGGGGTACAGTGGGAGTCGGGTACAGTGGGAGTGGGGTACAGTGGGAGTGGGGTACAGTGGGAGTGCAGTACAGTGGGAGTGGGGTACAGTGGGTGTGGGGTACAGTGGGAGTGGGGTACAGTGGGAGTGGGGTACAGTGGGAGTGAGGTA